>NC_056737.1:263802032-263991884 GCF_019279795.1 Protopterus annectens
TTTCACAATTTCCCATGCACAACAGTTTATTGCTACCACATTCAGCTTGGTCACAACATTCTCACTCATACTTTATGCTACTCTTCCCCAAACTCCTCCTTCCGCACTCACTACCTTCTAGGCCCTCTTTACCACTTAACTCCTAATAACTTCCACACTTCTTCCAGGCTATCTTCTATTACCTGACTTGATACCTATCCTTCAAGTTCTTTGTCCTTTTCGTAACTCCTTACCTTCTTCTCCTTTGACCCCATCTCAAGCTCAAGCCCATCCTTTCTTTTAGACACTAGCTGATGTTACAAGTCAATGCACATCAAGCTAATTGTGGTATCCTCACCTCAAATCCCCCCTGACTCGCATTATCTTCCAATATTCTAGCCACCCTATAAATGTACTGCACAACTTTTATTTGCTACAGTCATCATCATCCTTTCCCTCCGAGTCGTACGTTATAACATATCCTATCTTCAGGTTCATTCTTCTTAATAAACTAAAAGAATCACAAGCCTAAAGCAGATGCCCTATGCTGACCGTCTAAAAAAAATTCCATCTGTACTCTGTCGCATATCGCCAACTCAGAGGCGATCTCTGCTTAACATACAAGGCTATGTCAAACCCAGAGCTGTTGGACATGCTAGACTTAAAGAAATACCAAACCCTCAGAGCCACACGCTCCAGGGATCTAAACCTGGTCATCACAATGAAAAAAACATGCTGGAGAGATAGGTTCCTGACCCACAGACTCCCCATACTATGGAATAGACTTCCCATACATGTCAAGCTGAGAGCCTCTTTTGCCCTCTTCACAAGGAACCTTGACGATTGGATAGGAGATAGGAAATTCACCGTGGGGATCATGTCAGTCGCCCTGCTAGACAGGGGACCAGGGCAGTAAATATTCTGGGAAGAAACAGCCAGGGAATTGTTATGGGAAGGCTTGTATAGGTCCTAGGGCCGATAACCTACTACCAACCTATGAACCTATGAATACTCATCAGTTTGTTCTGTCATTAATGTAGCTACTATCTTTCTAAGTGGTTATATCCTTTCCTATGCTTTGCTTCAATTCCCTACAGATGCCTCCCTACTGTAATGGACAGTATTCCACACTGCAGCCCAAGGTAACTGGTATTTGGCTTTTATCTCTCAATCTGGGATAGGAGGTCTACCGACTGTGACAGCAATTGCTGGAGCCAGGCATTTTAAAAAGACAATGGGTTCAGCAAACAAATCAAACGGCAAGGATGTAAATTCAAAATAGGAATCTCCAGCCTTGAATCTCAGGAAATGCCAATCCCTGTGAGCTATGAAAGAAGGAACCCTTCCAAGATATAGGCTGTTGGGCAATACAAACGACAAAGTATTTTTACAAGGTCAGCATTTAGACGTTTAGGGCTAGCAACTACCGGTTCAGCCTTGACAACTTTAGAGTGAGGGTCCTAGAGCCTGCCTTCCTTGGGACCAGGAAGTCTCAAGTAATATCCTTCCTTGGGACCAGGAAGTCTCAAGTAAAATCCTTCCTATCACTGAGTACAAATTCTATGACACCCTGCGCAAAAGTACAGTTGCGTACACTTACCATAAATGTAGATGTTTGAGTGTATTCACTGTTGCAGTCATTACATTTGGGTAATCCTGCTGGCAGGTTGCCCTTAGTCGGCCTGAATTCCAAAGTCCTGGGTCCTGCGCTGGCTGCTGTCGCCTCTTCCCTGACGTCAGGTGTATAAAAGATGCAGATGATGCCATTTTCTTTAGTTTTTCTTGCCCCAGATGTCAGGTGCCCCCTAAAAGGGTAGCCAAAATTTATATATATATATATATATATATATATATATATATATATATATATATATCTATATAGATATATATATATATATATATATATATATAAAAATAAATACATGCACCAATATAAACTTTACCTTTCTCTACAAGCAAATACACCACATAGGTTGTATAAATCAAAGAAGGAAAGATAGGTTCCATCAGAAGAAAGGGGGATGGCGGGTGGGTAACCTGGACCGAAACAATGAATATACTAGAACATCTACATTTATGGTAAGTGTACACAACTGTACTATGTTCTTAGTGTTTCACTGTTGCAGTCATTAAATTTGGGTAGAGTCCCAAAGCTATGGTTGGGAAGCTGGAGCTAAACAAGCGTTCTGCTATGAGGCCCTGCAGAATTGCAGTGGCAAAGCCTGCCCTGGATTTAGAGTAGAGTGGCAGATGATAGTGCTTTGTAAAGGTGTGCACTGAACTCCAAGTAGCAGCCTCTAAAATGTCCTTGGTTGGTACTCCCCCGAGAAAGGCTGCTGAAGTGGCTGCAGCTCTGGCTGAATGTAGCATAATGCCCTCAGGCACTGGCTTGCCATGGTGTAAGCAGCAAAAACTAATGCAGTGGCCTATCCACTTTGAAATAGTCTGCTTTGAGATAGCCTTTCCTTGTGATCCTGCAGCATATGCCACTAGTAATTGCTCTTTCTGAAAACTTTGGTTCTGTCCAAGTAGAATCTAAGCTGTCTGTGCACATCCAAAGAATGCAGAATTCTCTCCCCCTTGTTCTGTGGATTTGGATAAAAGGTTGGCAGATGAATAGTTTGGTTAAGAGCCACACTGGACACCACCTTAGGCATAAATGTTGGGTTTGTCCTCAGAGAGATCCTGTCTGGATAAAAAATGATAAAAGGTTCCACAGCCATGAGTGCCTGTAGCTCTGAAACCAGTCTTGCAGAAGTTTTTGCTAAAAGCAGAGCTGTTTTCCAAGATAAAAACTTTATATCAGCAGTAGCAGCTGACTCAAAAGGAGGCAGGGTGAGTTTTTCCAAGACATAGTTGAGGTCCCATGCTTTCATAGGTGATCTCCTTGGAAGCCTTACATTTTTGGCTCCTCTGAGGTACTGCTTTAGTAAGGGATGAGAAAAGATTGGTGGCTCTGTATTGTAATGAGCTGAAATGGCAGACGCATGAATTTTAATAGACGAAAAATATAGGCCTTTTGTCCAGCATCTCAGTTAAGTATTGCAAAATCTGAGGAATGTTTGGGACAGCTGCATCAGTTCCTTGTGTCTGGTTCCGAGCACAGAATCTCTTCCATTTTCCAGCATAAGATTTTCTAGTACTAGGCCTTCTGGCTTCCAAATTGACATCCATCACAGTTTAACTGAGTGGTGTGTTTTGTGTGACTACATTATCCGCCATGCTGCCAGGTTTAAAGTCCTGAGTTGGCTGTGTAGGATCTGATTGTTTTGCTGGGACAGTAGATGAGGTATTTGAGGTAAGGTCCAAGCTGAACATTGAGAAAAAGTTCCGTAGTATTGGATACCAGTACTGGCGGGGCCAGTCTGGGGCAATTCGTATCATCTTTGGCTTTTCCTGTCTGACCTTTAGGAGTACCTTGGGGAGGAGAGGCAGTGGGGGAAAGGCATATACTGATAGGTTTATCCAGCTGAAAGATAGGGCGTCCACTTTCCATGCTTGTCTGTGATAACTCCTTGTGCAGAATCTTTATAGTTGGTAGTTGTGAGGGGAGGCAACTAGATCTATATCCGGGCATCCCCATTTCCTTGTTATCATGCTGAAGACTTGTGGATTCAACTGCCACACATGGGGATCCATGAGGTTTCTGCTTAGTTCGTCTGCCAGAGTATTTTTCCTTCCTGGCAGGAATTGTGCCTGCAGATGTACTTGGTAAGTCAATGCTGAGTCCCACAAAGTCATGGCTAGTCTGCAAAGGGGGTAAGAATGTGTGCCCCCCTGCTTGTTTATATACCACATGACCGTGGTGTTGTCTGTCTATCAGTAGTTGTCCTGGATGAAGTAGGTTCTTGAAGGCTGTCAGGGCATTTTCATCAGCTAGCATCTCTGTTCGATTGATATGTAGATGCATTTGGTTTGAGGTCCATGTGCCCTGAATGCATCTTCCTGCCATGTGGGCCCCCCAGGCATAATCTAATGCATCCATTGTTAGTGTCTGCCTGGCAGGAAGTAATGTGAATGGCTGTCCCTTGTTTTGGTGACAAGCCTTTGACCACCATCGAAACTCTTGTTGCAGGCAGGGAATGAGAGTAACCATAGTTTCCAGGCTGTGGCAATGTTGAGTCCAAACACTTTTTAGGTACCATTGAAGTTTCCTCATATGCAGTCTTGCATATGGAATTAGTAGAAAGCAGGATGCCATGAAGCCTAAAGCCTGCAGAATTTTTCTTGCAGATAACTGGGCCTTTGTTGCCAACATTTTGAAATAGGTAGTCAAGTTGCCTTTGTCTGGCGTGAGATAAGCCATCTGAGCAGTTGTATTTAAGCCTGCACCCAGGAATATTATCTCCTGAGAGGGTACTAGTTTTGATTTCTTTTCATTGACTCTGTACCCTAGGCATGTTAGAAGTCTTTTCACAACGCCAGATGCTGTAGAAGAATGTCCTTGTTCTCTGCTTGAATTAGGAAAAGTGTGATGAGAACTCCACCAGGCACAAATAAATCGAAGCTCCAAGGTAAAATTGCTTTTAATAAGCACTTTGAACCACTCCACAACAAAGACTGGATCAAATAAAGACAAGCAAAACAAAATAACGTATCCACATACCGCGTTTTTAGTCGCCAACTTCATCAGTTATACATCCATTTTAAAACTGAAATGCTTTTATATGCTGTTTGAATTTAGTCATAGGTCTGTTGTCCAATCCTTTAACACATTCAATTAAGGTTCATTTAATTGAATGATTAATTCATAAAAACTATGTAAAAACTAAATAAATAAGTCCAATTCTCTAAAACATATAATCTCAACTTATACCCTTTTTATTATAATTTGTCTAAGAATTTAAAACCTTTAATACATTTAAATACATTTAAATAAAACTTTTAAAATGTTTCTGTGTTGTGCTTGATTTGGGCTTTTGGATCTGAAATTACAACAAAGCACCATCTTGTGGCCATTGAATGAATTGCGAAGCCATACACTGAGACCATGAGAATCCAAAGAAACACTTGTTTTTTTGCAATCTGTATAAAATATCATAACAATAAAACCAAAACTGAAAACTTCTTTGAGTTAAAGCTTGGCAGCTCTCATCTTCAAAACTGGCGCCAATGATACCATATCATTGAGCCCAAAATTACGGTTTGCATCCAAAAAGAGCTGCCAATACAATTCTTTATACTCAATGAGTGTCTCCCACATTCCACCTCTTGGATTAGTGGGAACCACTTCCAATACAAAAAATGAGTAACCTGTGGTGTTGCATTTTATTGAATGTTTACTCAATGCACTTTTTTCTTTCTTCACCCTGACATCATATAAGTGCTCGTATATTCTCTGTCTGAGCTTTCTCCAACGTAGAAAGAGGGACATTTTTTGCAAACAGCTAAATATATGATGCCTTTGGTGTCACAGTTAGCAAATGAATTTAAATGTATGGTCATTTTCCTTGCTTCTAAAACCATACTTTCCCCACAGATCAGGTAGGTACAATAATTACATCTCCCACACTTTTGTAATCCTTTCTTGGATTTTTCTTGGTTATTACACTTGTTGTTTTTCATCCCTGCTTCAAGGTAATTCTTGATACTTTCCCTCTACGATATACATGGGTTAGTTCTTTATCAAAGATAGATTCAAGATCTGAAAATTTTGAAAAGCTATCCCATTCTCTAGAAAATATGTTCCTGACAAAAGCTGATTGTTCGCTAAAGGTAGTTATTAATCCTGTCCTTTTCAGCGAATTGCCCGCTGAACCTAAATTGTGGGTCAGTATTTCTTCCTTCCCTAAAATAGGGGCAAAAGTGTCTGCTCTTTTTATTGACTTCCTCCAACACCTTGTTGAACATCTCTAGAGGGTACCCTCTCTGGGTAAAAGATTCTTTAACAGTTCAGTTTCTTCAAGAAAACTTTGTTATCAGAGGTCATTCTGCTACACCTAACCAATTGCCCTTTCAACACCTTTTTTCTGGTGGGGGATGGCAACTGGTGTAGTGCAAATAAGAGTTGGAGAAGGTTTCTTTCCTGAAAATTCTTGATGACGGGTTCCCTCTTTTTTCTCTATGTGAACATCAAGATATTTTAATGTCTGTTTGTCAAAGTTACTAGTAAATTTCAAAATGTGGAGGTGTTGTTGACGAAGGTCAAAGGTTGTTGAAATTTTTCACTACCACTCCAAAAACACAAATCATCTAGATACCTAGTATAAAGGAGCATTCGCTCATCAAAGGAGAATTGAGAAGAAAAGTTTCTTCCCAAAAGGCCATTATAATATTGGCATATGTGGGTGCACAGTGTGCACCCATGCAACCCCTTTCTTGTTTGAAGTACTCCCTTGAAGTAGATGAAATTGTTTTTAATACAATTTCCATGAATGTTAAAGTGTTAACGAAATCAGTCTGTGTCAGTTTTTACTTTCAATTAATTTTCTTCAAACCAAGAAAGGCCTAAATCATGGGGATACAACCAAACAAATCAATCATGTCCATGGTTCCAAAGCAGGTGTTTTCACTGTATATTGAGGGTTTAATTCTTCTCAGTAAATCCCAAGAGTCTTTTAGAACATTTTCACATCCTCGAGTACATGTTTGATCTTGTGATCAACAAACTTGGCTAGGGAGCTGTAATTGATCCTTCCGCTGACACAATTGGTCTTAGGTGGTCACAGGCATTTTGTGGACTTTGGGTATCCAATGCAGGGAATTTTGGTTTGTCCACAACCAAAAATTTGTAAGTGTTTTGATCTATGGAACCTTGCATTAACATGTCATATAGTAAACAGTGAATCCTTCTGTATGCTAAATTCACTTCGTTGATGGATACCCTAGTGTATTTGAATCATTTAGTAAGTCCAACATTTTCCCTTCATATTGTATTGTTTCCATGACCACAACCCCTCCTCCTTTGTCAGGTTTCATTACCCTCAGATTGTGATTTTCACTAATGACTCTCAAAGTGTTTTTTTCTTCCTGGGTTAAATTTGAATGAAAAGTTCTTGTTGTCAAATGATTTCTTATTTCATGTTCAACTTTTAATTCAAAGTTCCTAAGTTGAGGGTGAGTGGGAGGGTTGAATGTACTTTTCCAAATACACTAGGGTATCCATCAACGAAGTGAATTTAGCATACAGAAGGATTCACTGTTTACTATATGACATGTTAATGCAAGGTTCCATAGATCAAAACACTTACAAATTTTTGGTTGTGGACAAACCAAAAATTCCCTGCATTTTCGGGATACCCAAAGTCCACTAAAATGCCTGTGACCCGCCCCTAAGACCAATTGTGTCAGCGGAAGGATCAATTACAGCTCCCCTAGCCAAGTTTGTTGATCACAAGATCAAACATGTACTCGAGGGATGTGAAAATGTTCTAAAAGACTCTTGGGATTTACTGAGAAGAATTAAACCTCAATATACAGTGAAAACACCTGCTTTGGAACCATGGACGTGATTGATTTGTTTGGTTGTATCCCCCATGATTTAGGCCTTCTTGGTTTGAAGAAAAATTAATTGAAAGTAAAAACTGACACAGACTGATTTCATAACACTAATATTCATGGAAATTGTATTAAAAAAATTTCATCTACTTCAAGGAGTACTTCAAACAAGTAGCAGGGGATGGTGCACACTGTGCACCCACATATGCCAATATTATAATGGCCTTTTGGGAAGAATCTTTTCTACTAAATTCTCCTTTGATGAACTAATGCTCCCTTTATACTAGGTATCTAGATGATTTGTGTTTTTTGGAGTGGTAGTGAAGAAAATTTCAACAACCTTTGACCTTCGTCAACCACCTCCACATTTTTGAAATTTACTAGTAACTTTGACAAACAGACATTAAAATATCTTGATGTTCACATAGAGAAAAAGAGGGGAACCTGTCATCAAGAATTTTCAGGAAAGAAACCTTCTCCAACTCTTATTTGCACTACACCAGTTGCCACCCCCCACCAGAAAAAGGTGTTGAAAGGGCAATTGGTTAGGTGTAGCAGAATGACCTCTGATAAAGTTTTCTTGAAGAAACTGAACTGTTAAAGAATCTTTTACCCAGAGAGGGTACCTCTAGAGATGTTCAACAAGGTGTTGGAGGAAGTCAATACAAAAAGAGCAGACACTTTTGCCCCTATTTTAGGAAGGAAGAAATACTGACCCACAATTTAGGTTCAGCTGGCAATTTCGCAAAAGGGGACAGGATTAATAACTACCTTTAGCGAACAATCAGCTTTTGTCAGGAACATATTTTCTAGAGAATGGGATAGCTTTTCAAAATTTTCAGATCTTGAATCTATCTTTGATAAAGAACTAACCCATGTATATCGTAGAGGAAAAGTATCAAGAATTACCTTGAAGCAGGGATGAAAACAACAAGTGTAATAACCAAGAAAAATCCAAGAAAGGATTACAAAAGTGAGGGAGATGGAATAATTGTACCTACCTGATCTGTGGGGAAAGTATGGTTTTAGAAGCAAGGAAAATGACCATACATTTAAATTCATTTGCTAACTGTGACACCAAAGGCATCATATATTTAGCTGTTTGTAAAATGTCCCTCTTCTACGTTGGAAAGAGCGAGAGAAAGCTCAGACAGAGAATATAATGAGCACTTATATGATGTCAGGGTGATGAAAGAAAAAGTGCATTGAGTAAACATTCAATAAAATGCAACACCACAGGTTACTCATTTTTTGTATTGGAAGTGGTTCCCACTAATCCAAGAGGTGGAATGTGGGAGACACTCATTGAGTATAAAGAATTGTATTGGCAGCTCTTTTTGGATGCAAAGTAATTTTGGGCTCAATGATATGGTATCATTGGCGCCAGTTTTGAAGAGATGAGAGCTGCCAGCTTTAACTCAAAGAAGTTTTTCAGTTTTGGTTTTATTGTTATGATATTTTATACAGATTGCAAAAAAACAAGTGTTTCTTTGGATTCTCATGGTCTCAGTGTATGGCTTTGCAATTCATTCAAAGGCCACAAGATGGTGCTTTGTTGTAATTTCAGATCCAAAAGCCCAAATCAAGCACAACACAGAAACATTTTAAAAGTTTTATTTAAATGTATTTAAATGTATTAAAGGTTTTAAATTCTTAGACAAATTATAATAAAAAGGGTATAAGTTGAGATTATATGTTTTTAGAGAATTGGACTTATTTATTTAGTTTTTTACATAGTTTTTATGAATTAATCATTCAATTAAATGAACCTTAATTGAATGTGTTAAAGGATTGGACAACAGACCTATGACTAAATTCAAACAGCATATAAAAGCATTTCAGTTTTAAAATGGATGTATAACTGATGAAGTTGGCGACTTAAAACGTATGTGGATACGTTATTTTGTTTTGCTTGTCTTTATTTGATCCAGTCTTTGTTGTGGAGTGGTTCAAAGTGCTTATTAAAAGCAATTTTACCTTGGAGCTTCGATTTATTTGTGCCTGGTGGAGTTCTCATCACACTTTTCCTGGTTATAAACTTTTTTGGCTCATTTTACCTTTTCTCTGCTTGAATTAGACAGTCGTCCAAGTAAAGATATATTTGTATTCCTCGGTCTGCAAAAAGCAATTACTGGTACCAGGCACTTTGTAAAGACCCTGGGCGCAGTAGATAATCCAAAGGGCAGTGCAGAGAATTGGCAGTGCATTGAGCCAGCCTTGAATCTGAGGTATCTTCTGCATATTTGTCTGATTGGGACATGCAGGTATACCCCTTTTAGGTCTAAAGTCACAAGCCAAGTGTTCTTGCCCAACATGGGCAGAAGCTGCTGCAAAGTCAACATCTTGAATTTTGGTATATCCAGGAATGTGTTCAGAAGAGATAGGTCCAGTATTGGCCTCCAGGCCTTGTCCTCTCTGGGTACCAAGAACAGTCTTGAGTAAAATCTTTCTCTCTGCTCTTGCTCTGGTACTTGTTGAATAGCTCCCATGTTCATGAGGGATGAGACTTGTTTTTGTGCCTCTGTCCATTGATTTTTTGGCAGATCTGGCCAGCCGTTTGCCTTTGGCAGGGTATGGAAATGGAACTTGTAGCCTTGTGACACAATATTTAGAACCCACTTGTCCTGGGCTATGATGTGCCAATTTTGAGAATAAAGTGCTAATTTTCCCCCTAAGGGTGCTGCCAGGAGATAAGTGCTTGATGCAGGCAGGGGGAAGTCATTGGGACTGTTTACTGTATGGTTGTGATTTGTCTTCTCCAACTTTGGAGGTAGAAGCACCCCATTGCTTAGACCTGTATGAACCTTGTGCCTGGGATCTGCCTCTAGGGTGTCTGGATCTGCCCCTTTGAGGTCTGTCTGATACAGGAAAGGACCAATTCTTTGTTGGCCAGTGTCTACTAAACCTAGGTGGCTGTACTTGTAAAAAATCTTTGACAGTTTGCATAGATTTAGCTTTGCCCTCCATTTTCTTTAACACCTCTTCTGCCTTAACACCAAACAAAGAATCATGCTGTAAAGGTGCATCTAATAATTTAACTTTGACATGATCAGGCAGATTTTGTTCCTTTAACCAAGCATGCCTCAATTACAGAACCCGTAACTGTGGTCCTGCAGGAGGCCTCCAAAGAATCAAAACCACACTGCATGCTTTCCAACTTGTTCAGCTGCATGCAATAAATCCTGCATTTCCTTGTTTTCTGCACATTCAGAGTTTAACAACATTTTCTGTTTAAGCAATGCCATGACATGTTGCTGATATTTGAGCATATGAAACTGACAGTTTAAGGCCATTATAGCCAAGGTAGCAGATGTGTAAACCTTTTTTCCCCATCTATCCAGTGCCTTAGAATCTCTGTCAGAGGGGGTAGGGTTCTTTTGCAGCAGAAGCCTCAACTCCTTTGGGACCCTGTGAAAAAGGTTCTGGGTCTGCAGCAGGATTTTTAAAAAGGAATTTATGAGAGTCAGGTACCCTGTAATATCCGTCAGGCTTAAGAGGAGCTGGAGGTAAGGAGTCAGGGGTAAGACTAGACTCCGAAAATACATCTACAATGTCTAACAGGTGGAATGGCTAGTGGCCTGTGTTGAGGTAGTAAAAGGAAATCCCTGAGCCTCTTTACATTCTGAAAAATCTTGGCTCTCCGATTGGAAATGCTCCCTCGTGGTATGCAAGGTTTCCCCAAAAGAACAGTCCTCTGGAGGAGAAGCTAAAGGTATAGATTTCTTCAGCATCAGAATCCTCATAGGGGGGAAGAGAATATTCCTGATCAGAAGGGGAATCACAAGAAATGGAAATCTGATCTAAAGATTCATAGTCAGTCTCTTGCCTAGGCCTCTTATCAGGAGGGGGATGGGAACCCCTAATCAAGGTAATAAAGTCTTCGGCCATTTTGAGCATTTGTTTTTTGGGCATAGAGGCCTGACCACGTGGCTCTTGAGTTTGTTTCTTTGCTTTAGAAGGTGCTTTAGTCTTTGCCTTTGAAGCTGAAGTTGGTTTAATATAAAGACGTTTAGGACTGAATACACCCTCAGAAGCCGATGCCTGCTCACCGGCTCCAGACCCATCTGAAGGAATAGTATCCAAGGCTCCAATACCTTGAGTTTCCAGTGGCATGGCCGACTCCACGTGGGAGTTGGTAGCGGCCTACGACTCTAAAGTAGCGGGTGTCAGGGGCTGCGAAAGAACCTCAATGAGAACCGGTGACTGGCTTAGGAGAAGCTTCGTTGTCGGTTTTGGGCCTTGGTTGTCTACCTCTCTTCCTTTTCTTTGCGTGATTTGTGAACTCCAGTAGTCAGATGGCTATCCGACATTTCTGGATAATTAAACCGGCGTCCAAAATAGTTTAAAGCAAAATCATACAGACGCTTAATAGTGCGTTGGTTAAATCTAGCACAAAACCGACAACCAGAAACGTTGTAATCGGGGCATAGGCAAGGAATACGCTAAGAATGAAAATCCTTATGAGGTATTTGCCTTCCACAAGAAATACAATTATTTACTTTTTCTGACATCGGTCTGGAGCAAGAGAAAAAGTTTCCCCAATGGGGTACTTAGCTTTATAGAAGACTTCGGATCTGAAACTCGAACATGAAAATCTCAGGAGTCGGCCGACCGGCACTTACGAACTGCTTCTGCTTCGGGCACCGCACGGCAAGAAAGACTAAAGAAAATGGCGTCGGACGCATCTTTTATACCCCTGATGACCTGACGTCAGGGAAGAGGCGACAGCAGCCAACGCAGGAGCCAGGACTTTGGAATTCAGGCCGACTGAGGGCAACCTGCCAGCAGGATTACCCAAATGTAATGACTGCAACAGTGAAACACGAACATCAGTCTGTCCACCTGGTGGGGTATCAGGTGTACCTATTATCAGGGAACAGTTGGAATAACTACAAATCTATCTTTAGAAAATGTAAACTGTAGCCTGGACTGAGCAAACAACTATGAGTGAGTTAGTAACAACATGTAAGCTACTTCACAGCCTGAAAAACACTCGGCATTAAAGATAATCATTCAAGTCATGCAATTTATATCAACACATGCTCCACAAAATACTCCATTATACATATCTATATATCTAGATATATATATATATATATATATATATATATATATATATATATATATTATATATATATATATATATATATATATATATATATATATATATATATATATCTATATATATATCTAAATTATATATATATATATATGGGTCCCCTTCACATGGTCGACAGTTCATATAATCGACACTCATTTGGTCGACAAGCAGATTTGCCCCCTTCCCCAATGTTGTGCAACCCTGGAGTTGATATATATAGTTAGGGGGGGGTGTGTGGGGCACAGCCCCCCACCTAAAATGCTTGTCGATCAAATGAACTGTCGACCAAATAAACTGTCGACCATATGAACAGTCGACCATGTCAGGTAGACCCATATATATATATACATATATATATATATATATATATATATATATACATATATATATATACATATATATATATACATATATATATATACATATATATATATATATATATATATAAATATATACACATATAGATATATATAATCTTTTTTTCCAAATAGGTAAACCAAAACAACACTAAGTGAGTCACTTCTAGATTGGGCCCTCTACCTACCCAGTTTAGTGTGTAGGTTGGAGTTTCTTTCAGACATCATTAGAGGTGTCCAAAAAACCACTGACAGTCCTGTACTCAAACTTTTATTCGGGAAACCACAACAGTTAAGTGCTTTCGTCAGCAACCACAGGCTGACTTCATCAGAACTGAAATAAAACAAAAACATGTTTAATTTATAGCATAAAAGCATCACCTGATTCAATTAAACAATCAAGTAAATAGTTCAATATGCTTAAAGAGCCAAGTGCAATAAAAAATGCCATAACCATAAAAAAACAACATAGTATATAAACACAAACAACTCTACACCCTAAAAAGAACGATCTAAAATTAGCAGTAGGTAATAAAATAGGAAATTAATATATTAAAAATTGAACAACTTTAAATTTCATATGCTCACAATTTAAGTAGGCTAGTTAAATTTGTTGCATCGTTCAAGCAAAGGAAGGTAGTGGCGTCTAATTTAATCTGCCAAAACAATTCTCTAAAATCAAGATAATCTTCCAATGGTCCACCCCTAGGGTTCTGTGGGACTTTTTCAATGACACAAAATCTAAAATCATGTCCAGGGTTTATATACCATGTTGTTTTTTAGGGTTATGGCATTTTTTTATTGCACTTGGCTCTTTAAGCATATAGAACTATTTATTTGATTGTTTAATTGAATCAGGTGATGCTTTTATGCTATAAATTAAACATGTTTTTGTTTTATTTCAGTTCTGATATAGTCAGCCTGTGGTTGTTGACAAAAGCTCTTAACTGTTGTGGTTTCCCGAATAAAAGTTTTAGAGTACAGGACTGTCAGCAGTTTTTTTGATTTCTGTCACGTTTTCTGGTGGCTCTTGGTTTTGTGATCATTAGAGGTGTGGTTCAGGCACAGTCACACTGAAGCCTTACAAGTTTCTAATTACATGATCAGTTTACAGTACAATAATCATTAACAAAAAAAAAAAAAAAAAAAAGTTATGTTCTTACCATAATGTTCCATCTGTGTTGTCCATCCTCATTCTTCATTAACATGTGGGCTTCAGTTCTAACCCTCAGAACCGACCAGCTGTTTTACAAGCTAAATATTCCAAGCTCGAGCTCCTCCCTCATACTCAATTTCCCACTCCTCCAGATTCCCTCAGATTGATTCTGCAACAGCAGCCATCAGTGATTAAACAGACCAACACAGCCAGTAGAGATAAAGGATTAGAACGTCAGGAGCTCAGTAAGGAAAGTATTGCTGTGTAAACTCTTACCATAAATTTGGATGTCCTTCTCTACTATACCCTGCTGTATTCATAACACAAGGTAGTCCGCCCCTGGTTGACTCTTGTACATCCGGCCATTTAACAAAACACAGATTCTACTGTTAGGGTGGGTGTGACATCCTGTGTCTCTCTCTCTCTTTGGACGTTGGCCATAAACACGGTACAAAATGGATATCAGCACACACCCTCCTCAGAACTGAATGTCACTGTAATCAGCTATTACAGAGAGGTACTCAGGAGTCAGGCAAGTGCAAGGGGGAAGGCAGGGTAGGGAAAGTACAGTTGTGTACACTTACCATAAATGTAGATGTTAGAGTGTATTCACTGTTGCAGTCATTACAACAAAGAAATGCACGATTTATTGCATGCAGCTGAACAAGTTGCTTGCTCTGGTACTTGTTGAATGGCCCTCATGTCCATGAGGGATGAGACTTGCTTTTGTGCCTCTGCCCATTGATGTTTTGGCAGGTCTGGCCAACCATTTGCCCTTGGCAGGGTATGGAACTGAAACTTGTAGCCTTGTGACACTATGTTTAAGACCCATTTGTCCTGGGTTATGTGCCAATTTTGAAAAAAAAAGAAAGTGCTTGTTTTCCCCCTAAAGGTGCTGCCAGAAGATAAGTGCTTGGCGCAGGCAGGGGGAAGTCATTGGAACTGTTTCCTGTATGGCTGTGATTTGTCTTCTCCAGTTTTGGAGGTAGAAGCACCCTATTGTTTAGCCCTGTATGAACCTTGGGGCTGGGATCTGCCTCTAGGGTGTCTGTATCTGCCTCTTTGTGGCCTGTCTGACACTGGAAAAGACCAATTCTTTGCAGACCAGAGTCTGCTAAATCTTGGTGGCTGTACCTGTAAGAAATCCTTGACTGTTTGCATAGATTTAGCTTTGTCCTCCATTTTCTTTAACACCTCTTCTGCTTTAACACCAAACAAAGTATCATGCTGTAATGGAGCATCTAATAATTTTGCTTTAACATGATCAGGTAGAATTTGTTCCTTTAACCAAGCATGCCTCCTAATGACAGAACCCGTAACTGCAGCCCTGCAGGAGGCTTCCAGAGAATCAAAACCACATTGCAAAGTATGATTTCCAACTTGTTCAGCTGCAAGCAATAAATCCTGCATTTTTTTGTTGTAATGACTGCAACAGTGAAACACGAAGAACATCTATACGGCAGCATATAGAAGAGAAGAACGTCTAAAGTTATGGTAAGATTTTACAAAATACTATGTCCTATTCACAGGCTACTGTATTCATAACACAAGGGAGAGTGCAAAACCTCCTGCATTAAGAACTGGGAGGAGGAAAGTACAGTTTTGTACCTACCATAAATGTAGATGTTAGAGTGCTAATACAGCTGCAGTCATAACAGATGGGTTCTCCTGCCGTCAGGCAGGTCATCGGTTGGGCGAATTCCAAAGTCTAGGTCCGGCGTCGGTTGTTGTCGCTTCTTCCCTGACGTCAGTGCGCCAGGGGTATAAAATAACCAGCCGGCGCCATTTTCTTCAGTTTTTCTTGCCGCAGATGTCAGGTGCCCCCAGAAGGAAGGCAATACATAAATTTGTGTGATAAAGCAATGCAATATAATCAAAATACAGTAGTGCAAGCAAATACATCAAGAATGGATACCCCAATCAGGTAGCATGAAGAGGTGTTAGCCAATAGGCCTGTCCCAAGAGGGGAAGGAGGGAGGGAGGGAAACCTGGACTGCAGCTGTATTAGCACTCGAACATCTACATTTATGGTAGGTACAAAACTGTACTATGTTTATTGTGCATACAGCTGCAGTCATAACAGATGGGTAGAATCCCAAAGCTAAGAAAGGGGTGGTAGGCACTAGGTGGAACTAGGAGGAGCCAGAATGCCCTGCAAGACTGTAGTGGCAAAGCCCGCTCTAGATTTGGAGTATAATGGAAGGTGGTAGTGCTTGGAGAAGGTATGCACAGAACTCCAAGTGGCTGCTTCCAAAATATCTTTGGTAGGAACTCCTCTGAGAAAAGCTGCAGAGGTAGCTGTGGCCCTTGTGGAGTGAGATCTGATGCCTGTAGGTACAGTTTTGCCATGAAAAGAATAGCAAAAGCGTATGCAGTGGGCTATCCATTTTCAGATAGTTTGTTTGGAAATTGGCTTTCCTTGAGCTCCTATAGCATAGGACAGAAAGAGCTGATCTGATTTCCTGAAAGGCTTTGTTCTGTCCAAATAATAACGCAGTTGTCTGTGGATGTCCAAGGAATGTAGTAATCTCTCCCCTTTGTTTTGAGGATTAGGATAAAAGGTAGGTAAGTGTATAGCCTGATTCAAAGCTACCCTGGATACCACCTTTGGCATAAAGGACGGGTTGGTTCGTAAGGAAACTCTGTCCTGATGGAAGATGATGAAAGGCTGCACAGCCATGAGAGCTTGTAGTTCCGATACCCTACGAGATGAGGTAATAGCCAGAAGGAAAGCTGTTTTCCAGGACAAATATTGCAAATCTGATGAGGCAGCTGGCTCAAAAGGAGGCAAGGTCAGCTTTTCTAGAATGAAATTGAGATCCCAAGCAGGTATTGGTTGTTTCCTTGGGGGGTTTAGATTCTTAGCCCCTCTGAGGAACTGTCTTGAGAGGGGGTGAGAAAATAAGGGTGAATCAGTGTTGTATTCTGCAGAAATGACTGAGGCATGGATTTTGATGGAGGAGAAAGAAAGACCACTGCTTAGCAGCTCAGCTAGATACTGTAATATTTGAGATAAATTCAGTTTTCCAGGATCCTGGCCCATTTTCTCATTCCAGACACAAAACCGTTTCCATTTTGCGGAGTAAACTTTTCTGGTAGACAGCCTTCTGGCCTCCAAAATGACATCCTGCACCTCCTTGGAGAGTAGGGTCTGTTGTGATGCAAAAGAATCTTCCATGCGGCTAGACTGAGTGTTTTTAGCTGACTGTGAAGAGTTTTGAAGCTGTGCGGTCTCAGAAGAAGAGGCATTAGAGGCAGGGTCCATGGTGGGGAATGCGTCAGGCTCCTCAGCATCAGGCTCCTCAGGAATGGGTACCAGTGTTGTCTTGGCCAGTCTGGAGCAATGAGAATCATCTTTGGTCTGTCTGCTCTGGTTTTTAATAGAACTTTGGGCAGCAGAGGAAGAGGTGGGAAGGCATAACCTGTCATTGATGTCCAACTGAAAGAGAGAGCGTCCACTCTCTAGGCCTTTGGATGAAAAATCCTTGAGCAGAATTTTGTCAATTGGTGATTTTCGTGGGAGGCAAAGAGATCTATGTCTGGCTTTCCCCATGCTTGAACTATCTCTGTAAAAACTTGAGGATGCAACTTCCATTCGTGTGGATCTGTCATATTTCTGCTTAGGTTGTCTGCCAGCGTGTTTTCCTTGCCTGGCAAGTACTGTGCTTGTAGTTCGATTTGCAAGTCCAGGACCATGTTCCAAAGTGACATGGCCAGTCTGCATAGGGGATATGAATGGGTTCCTCCAAGTTTGTTTATGTACCACATTACTGTGGTGTTGTCCGTCCTTATCAATAGTTGACCTGGTTGCAGCAGGTCTTTGAAAGCTATAATAGCATTTATTACTGCTAGCATTTCCTTTTGATTGATGTGTAGGTGCTTTTCTTTTTGGGACCATTTGCCTTGAATGCACTGATGTGTCATGTGTGCCCCCCAAGCGTAGTCCGAGTCATCTGTTGTGATGACTTGATTTGCTTGAGGCTTGCTGAATGAGAGACCTGTGTTTGCTTGGCATGCTTGAGCCCACCACAGAAATTCCATTTGAAGACATGGAATTAGTGGTATTATTGTTTCCAGGCTGTGGCTGTGTTGAGACCATAGGTTTTTCAGGTACCATTGAAGTTTCTCATATGCAGCTTTGCACATGGGATTAGTAAGATGCAAGATGCCATGAATCCCAGAGCCTGCAGGATTTTCCTTGCAGTCAGCCTGGTGCAATTTTGCTAGTGTTCTGAAGTATTGAGTTAGTTGCCCCTGCTTCTCTGGCATGAGGTAGGCCATCTGGGTGTCCAAGTTGGCACCTAGGAAAATTATTTTCCGAGAGGGTATTAGCCTTGATTTCTTTTTGTTGACTGTGTATCCCAGAGAATTCAACAACATTATTACATAAGCCAGATGTTTCAGGAGAATGTGCTTGCTGTCCACTTGGATCAGGTAGTCGTCCAAATAGGGGTATATTTGTATCCCTTGAAGTCTGCAGTAGGCAATTACTGATGCCAGGCATTTCGTGAATACTCTGGGTGCAGTAGATAAGCCAAAGGGCAACACAGAGAATTGATAATGGGTTGAACCTGCAAGAAATCTGAGGTATCTTCTGCAATTTTGTAAGATTGGGACATGCAGGTATGCCTCCTTGAGGTCCAATGTTACCAGCCAAGACTCCTTGCCCAGCATGGGAAGAAGCTGCTGTAGAGTGAGCATCTTGAATTTTGTGCAGTAGAAATGTGTTTAGGATGGATAGGTCCAAAATAGGTCTCCAATCTTTTCCCTTCCTTGGTACCAGGAATAGTCTGGAATAAAAACCTTGACCTTGTTCGTGCGTAGGTACCTCTTTAACAGCTTTCATGTCTATGAGATTTGAAATTAGTCTTTGTGCCTCTGCCCTTTGATTGTGTGGTAGGTTTGCCATGCCTCTCATTTTTGGAAGGGTGTGAAAATGGAATCTGTAGCCTCTGTTTATAATGTCCAGGATCCATTTGTCTTTTGTGACAATATGACAATTTTTTGAAAATAATGCCAGTTTTCTGCCTAATGGTGCTGCCATTTGAGTCTTGCTTGGCATGCAAAGGGGAAAGTCATTGGGCTTGCTTTCTGAATGGTTGCGAGTTATCCTCACCGCCTCTTTGTGTAGGAGCTTGCCATTGCCTGCCTCTAAACAATCCTTGGGATTGCCCTCTGCCCCTCGGGCATCTCTATCTACCTCTTTGGGGTCTGTCCGTGGCTGGAAAGGACCAATTTTTGGAAGGCCAATTTCTACTGAAACGTGGGGGTTGTACCTGTAGAAAATCTTTCACTGTTTGCATTGATTTAGCCTTTTCCTCCATTTTCCTTAATACCTCCTCAGCATTAGCACCAAATAATACATCCTTTTGTAGAGGGGCATCTAGTAATTTAGCTTTGACATGATCTGGTAAGGTTTGTTCCTTGAGCCAGGCATGCCTATGTATGACTGATCCTGTAACAGCAGCTCTACATGAGGCCTCTAGAGCATCAAAACTACATTGTAAGGTATGTTTACCCACTTGTTCTGCACTATGCATCAAATCCTGCAACTCCTTCAAGTCTGGTTGTTCAGGTTGTGACATTTTACTTCTCAATTGTGATAACAATAACTGTTGGTACTTTAGCATATGGAACTGACAGTTTAATGCCCTCATGGTTAAGGTGGCCGAGGTATATACCTTTTTCTCCCACCTTTCTAAGGATCTGGAATCTCTCTCGGAAGGTAATGGATTTTTAGCAGTGGAGGCCTTAATTCCCTTGGGGCCCTGTGAGATAGTTTCTGGGTCAGCAGCATGGCTTTTGTATAGAAATTGGTGCAAGTCAGGAACCCTGTAGTACCGGTCAGGCTTGACTGGAGCTGGAGGTAGAGAATCCGGGTTAAGGCAGGCCTCCGAATACACATCATCTAGTATGTCCAAGACAGGAGGTATAGCTATAGGCCTGTGCTGAGGCAGTAAGAGAAATTCCCTAAGCCTTTTCTTGGAATCTGAATAATCTTGGCCTTCCTAGTGGAAGTGTTCCCTTAAGGTATGCAAAGTTTCCCCAAATGAGTAATCCTCTGGGGACAGAGGATGGACTCCTCAGCATCAGAATCTTCAAAAGGGGAGTAAGAATGTTCCTGTTCATCAGAGTGCTCTGAAATAATGGAGCCCTGATCAGAGGAGGGGGATTCTTCCTCCACTTTGGGCATTTTGTCGGGGGGGGGGGGGGTTGAGAAACCCTGATAAGAGTAATCAAATCCTCAGCCATTTTAAGCATCTGTTTTTTAGGCATGGGGCCTGGAGATGGGCCCTATGTAGCTTGTCTTTTAGAATGCATGGCTGCTTTAGACTTAGTGTAAGCCTTGATGGAAAAAAGGGGAAGGTCTGAAGACACCTTGAGAGGAGGTAGACCTGTCCACATTTTGAGATTCACCGCCAAGAGTGGCTTCGGTATCTGTAGTCGGGGTGTGGGCCGAGGAGCCTGCGACCTCGGGCACAGGAGACACCGCCAATGTAGTGTCGTCGGTAGTCAGGGGCTGCGTAGGCGCCTCGCTGAGAACCGGACCACGTGTAGTCGGCTTTGGCGTGGTGTTGGTAGAGGCCGCAGACCTCGTATGTCGGTCCTTGTCTTTGCTTTTTTTAGACAAAACTGGAGTCGGAGTATCTGACGACATAATATAGTTACATTTTTTGCCAAAATAATGCTGGGCGAACTCCGCCCGAAGCTTAATGGTGCGTTTGTTGAATGTAGCACAAAAGCGACAGACCGAGACGTCGTGATCTGGGCCTAAACAAGGAATACAGAGGGAATGGAAATCCTTATGCGGTATTTGCTTCCCACATGAAATACAATTATCAACTTTGTCTGAGATCGGTCTGAGGCAAGAAAGTTTCCCCAACGGGGTACTTAGCTTTCAAGAAGATTTCAGTTGCAAAATTTTCGTAATTTCAGGAGCTGGCCGACCGGCACTTGCGAACTGCTTCTGATTCGGGCACAGTGCGGCAAGAAAGACTGAAGAAAATGGCGTCGGCTGGTTATTTTATACCCTTGGCGCACTGACGTCAGGGAAGAAGCGACGACAACCGACGCCGGACCTAGAGTTTGGAATTCGGCCGACCGAGGACCCGCCTGACGGCAGGAGAACACATCTGTTATGACTGCAGCTGTATGCACGATGAACATCAGAAGCAGTTTCCACAAACCCATGGAGGATGGCGCTGGTAAACCATGCTCTGGCCCAAGAAACAATGTCCAACTTGTGTTTGAGAAAGGTATGGACAGAGGACCATGTAGCTGCTTCTAAAATGGCAGCTGTGTCCAGAGCCTTGAAAAAGGTTCCACAGGAGGCTACTGCCCCCTACTGCAGTGTGCCTTTTCTGGTAAGGGAAGTCATCTGCCATGGGCAGTATAGCAAAAGGTGATTGTTTTAGATATCCAAGAAGGTTTGCTTGGAAAAGGGGTATTCTAGGGCTCCTGAGTGGTAAGACACAAAGTCAGTCTGATTTACAGATGAGTTTGGTCTTGGCCAAATAGTACCAAAGTTGTCGAACATCTAGGGTATGTAGAATCCTTGCAGTCGGGTTTTGGGGTGAAGGAAAGAATGGGGGGTAGATTGATGGCCTGAATCAGAGACAGCTCATTGACCACTTTGGGCATAAAAGATAGGACTGATGCGCAAACACACCGTCTTTGTGGAAAACAGTAAAGGGTGGGAGGCCATAAGGGCTTGTAGTTCTGAGAAATTGCCACTAAGAGTATAGGTTTTCCATGTACAATGTTGGAGAGAACAGTTTTTGCTTGGCTCAAAGGGTAGCAGTGTCAATCTCTACAGTACAAAGTTAAGATCCGAAGGAAGTGGAATGGGCTTCCTTGGGGGTCTGAGGTGCAAAACCCCTTTTAGGAAAAGTTTAGCTTCCAGCCTAGAAGTCAAAGGAGGGGTGAGAGACAGGCATGCTGAGGTGGCAGATAAATGGGTCTTGGAGGAATAAGATCGTCCAGATTTCATCAATTCATACAGGTAGGACAGAACCACTGGGGGTTCTACAACCAGTGGTTTTAAGTTGTGTTTTTGACACCAGGCAGAAAATCTCTTCCACCTAGAAAGGTATGATTTTCTGATATTTGGTTTTCTGGCCTCCTGCAAAAAAAGAAGTTATGTACTCACTATAACGCTCCAGCTGAGTAGGTAACTTCATTTGTCAGCAACCTGTGGGTATCGGATCTGATTCGAATCCGAGCCGGCAGCTTACCTAGCTAAAAGATTTGAGCTCCAAGCTCCTCCCCCTACACATAATGCCCTGCCACCTCCCTCTAACCCTCAGATAGAGTCTGCCATAACGCCATAGAAAATTACTATAACCCAAGAAAGGAGTACTATACATTCCACCTGATGTAATCTGGAAGTGTCGTATCCTGGTTCTTTAACGAACTAAGGGTCCGGGGGATGGAGGGAGAGTTGTCTGCTGACAAATGAAGTTACCTACTCAGATGGAACGTTATGGTGAGTACATAACTTCTTTATCTGAAGTAGTTAACTTCATTTGATCAGCAACCTGTGGGACAGAGTCCACCAGCTACCAACAACTTGGGAGATCCTCATGGAAGGATATTCTGGACCACTACAGAGCCAAAAGATGCGCGTCCCCTGGATATTAAATCCAACTTATAATGTGTAATAAAGGTATGAGAGGAAGCCCAAGTAGCTGCTGAACAAATGTCATCCAAAGAAACCCTTGACCAGAAAGCAGCAGAAGTAGCCATTGATCGGGTAGAATGGGCTCGCACCCAAAGGGGCTCAGGTCGACCAGAGCTTTTGTATGTGAGAAGGATGCATTGGGAAATCCATCTAGCTAAGGTTACTTTAGTGACTGGTTTACCTAGACAAGATTTAGCAAATGAAACAAAAAGCTGATCTGATTTTCGCTGATCGGCTGTTCTGTTTAAGTAAAATCGTAACTGTCTATGAACATCCAGACAATGGAGTCTATACTCCCCTTTGTTTTGATAATTAGGAAAGAAGACAGGTAGATTGATGGACTGGTTGATATTGGCTTCTGAAGCCACTTTAGGCAGAAAGGAGAGGTTAGTCCTGAGGGAAACCCTGTCTTTATGAAAAATGATATATGGAGGCTTACTGCAAAGAGCATGAAGCTCCGATATCCTCCTAGCTGAGGTAATGGCAATCAGGAATGCCGTTTTCCAAGATACATATTTTAAGTCGACTGAAGCTGCGGGTTCAAAGGGAGGACCAGTCAGAGCCTGTAGAACTAGAGTTATATCCCATGGAGGAACTGCGTCTTTGACAGGGGGTCTTAACAGAAAAGTTCTTTTCAGGAATGTTTTGCAAATCTTTGAGGAAGCTAAGGGACCTAAACTGTTTCCAACGTGGTAGTGGGAAATAGCTGCCAATTGAACTTTGATGGTAGAAGAAAGTACAGTTTTGTACCTACCATAAATGTAGATGTTCGAGTGTAGACACTGCTGCAGTCATTACACTTGGGTTATCCTGCCATCAAGCGGTTCCCCAGCCGGCCTGAGTTCCAAAGTCTTGGTCCGGCGTCGGCTGCTGTCGCTTCCTCCCTGACGTCAGTGCGACAGGGGTATATAAGATGCAGCCGATGCCATTTTCTTCAGTTTTTCTTGCCCCAGATGTCAGGTGCCCCCAAATAGGTAGGCAATTCAAATTGCTAATAAAACATACATAAGAAATGCAAACAACATACTTTCAGCTACCAGCAAATACTCCCCATAGGTAGTAAAAGTTAAAGGAACTAGGTACATACTAGCCAGTAAGAGGGGAAGGAGGGAGGGTAACCTGGACTGCAGCAGTGTCTACACTCGAACATCTACATTTATGGTAGGTACAAAACTGTACTATGTTCATCGTGTGACACTGCTGCAGTCATTACAATTGGGTAGAATCCCAAAGCTGAGGTAGAGTGGTTGGTTCTATAAGACATTAAGGGTGACTATAAGGCCCTGCAGCACTGCAGTGGCGAAGCCAGCTCTGCATTTAGAGTATAGAGGCAGATGGTAATGCTTTGTGAAGGCATGCACAGAACTCCATGTTGCTGCTTCCAAAATATCCTTGGTAGGTACTCCACTGAGGTAGGCAGTTGAAGTGGCTGTTGCCCTGGTGGAGTGAGATCTAATGCTGTTAGGCACAGGTTTTCAATGGTGCGTATAGCAGAAACGTATGCAATCTCCTATCCATTTGGAAATAGTCTGTTTTGAAATAGTTTTTCCCTGTGCCTGCTGCAGCATATGCTACCAATAATTGCTCAGATTTTCTGAAAGCTTTGGTTTTGTCCAAGTAGAAGTGCAACTGCCTGTGAATGTCCAATGAATGCAGTAGTCTTTCCCCTTTATTCCGTGGTTTCGGATAAAAAGTTGGCAAGTGAATGGTTTGGTTTAGAGACACTTGAAACCACCTTAGGCATAAAAGTAGGGTTAGTTCTTAAGGGCACCCTGTCCTGGTGGAAAATGAGGAAAGGTTCCACTGCCATTAGTGCCTGTAATTCTGAAACTCTTCGTGCAGAAGTTATTACCAGGAGCAGAGCAGTTTTCCAAGAGATGTATTTTAATTCTGCTGTGCTAGCTTGGTTCAAAAGCAGGTAAAGTTAATTTTTCCAAAACAAAGTTGAGGTCCCAAGTTGGAGTAGGTGCTCTACGGGGCGGTTTTATGTTTTTAGCCCCTCTGAGGTACTGTTTTAGCAAAGGATTAGAGAAAATTGGTGGATCTGTGTTGTAATGTGCAGAGATGGCAGAGGCGTGGATCTTGATGGATGAAAAGGAGAGGCCTTTGTCCAGCATCTCAGCCAAATATTGTAGTATCTGAGGAATGTTTGGCACAAGAGGATCAAGGCTGTGAGCCTGGTTCCAGGCACAGAATCTCTTCCATTTAACCGAATAGGCTTCCTGGTACTAGGCCTTCTGGCCTCCAGAATGACATCCATAACGGCTTTGGAGAGAGGCATTGCTTGCGTGGCTAGGGAATCTTCCATGCAGCTAGGTTTAGTGTCTTTAGTTGGCTGTGGAGTATCTGACTGTTGTGCTGAGACAGCAGATGTGCTATTTGAAGAAAAATCCAGGGTGGTCCTTGTGCTAAGTTTTTTAAGATTGGGTACCAGTGCTGGCGTGGGCAGTCTGGTGCAATCAGGATCATTTTTGGCTCTTCTTGCCTGGCTTGTATGAGTACCTTTGGAAGAAGAGACAGTGGTGGGAAAGCAAATACTTGCAGGGTTGTCCAGCTGAACGAGAGGGCATTCACTTTCCATGCTTGCGGATGGTAACTCCTTGTGCAGAATTTCTTTAGCTGGCAGTTCACTGGGGAGGCAAACAGATCTATGTCCGGGATCCACCATTTCTTTGTAATCATTCTGAATATTTGAGGATTCAATTCCCATTCGTGGGGATCCATGATATTTCTGCTTAAGTCGTCTGCCAGTGTGTTTTTCTCTCCTGACAGGAATTGTGCTTGTAGATGAACTTGGTAGTTTATAGCTGTGTTCCACAAGGTCATGGCTTGTCTGCAGAGGGGGTAGGAGTGAGTGCCCCCTTGCTTGTTTATGTACCACATAACTGTGGTGTTGTCTGTCTTTAGCAGTAGTTGTCCTGGATGCAACAGGTCCTTGAAAGCTATAAGGGCATTTTGTACAGCTAGCATCTCTTTTTGATTGATGTGCTCCCCAGGCGTAATCCGATGCATCTGTTGTCAGTGTTTGCCTGGCTGTGGGTTGAGTAAAAGGCTGTCCTTTTTGAGGTGACAAGCTTAAGCCCACCATCAAAACTCCTGTTGAAGACAAGGTATTAGTGGTATAACTGTTTCCAAACTTTGACAGTGTTGAGACCATACACTCTTTATGTACCATTGTAGTTTCCTCATATGCAGTCTGGCATATGGGATTAGCAGTATGCAAGATGCCATGAAGCCCAAGGCCTGCAGAATCTTTCTTGCAGGGAGTTGGGTCTTTGTTGCCATCAACTGAAAGCATTGTGTCTGTTGTCCTTGCTTGTCTGGCGTGAGATAAGCCATCTGGGCAGTTGTGTTCAAGCTGGCACCCAGGAATATTATCTCTTGTGAGGGCACTAGTTTTGATTTCTTTTCGTTTACTGTGTACCCCAGGCAACTTAACTTTTTTACAAACGCCAGATGCTTTAGAAGAATGTCCTTGCTCTCTGCTTGAATCAGGCAGTCGTCCAGGTATGGGTAAATTTGAATTCCTTTCTGTCTGCAAAATGCAATTACTGGTGCAGGCACTTTGTGAAGACCCTGGGCGCAGTAGATAAGCCAAAGGGCAGTGCAGAGAATTGGTAATGCATTGAACCTGCTAAGAATCTGCGGTATCTTCTGCAATTTTGTCTGATAGGGAACTGCAGGTATGCCTCCTTGAGGTCCAACGTTACGAGCCAAGCTTTCTTGCCCAGCATGGGAAGAAGCTGCTGTAATGTCAACGTTTTGAATTTCGGAACATCCAGGTAAGTGTTTAGTGAGGAAAGATCCAGAATGGGCTTCCAGGCTTTGTCTTTTCTCGGAATCAGAAAGTGTCTTGAGTAAAATCCTTGCCCTTGTTCCTGTGGTGGTACCTTTTGAATAGCCCCCATGTTCATGAGTGCCATAATTTGTTTTTGGGCCTCTGTCCATTGATTTAGTGGCAGATTTGGCATTCCTTTTAACCTTGGCAGAGTGTGAAAGTGGAACCTGTAACCTTTTGAAATAATATTGAGAACCCATTTGTCTTGGGTGATCATATGCCAATTGTGATAGAAAAGTGCCAGTTTTCCTCCCAAAGGGGCTGCAAAGAGTGAGTTTTTTGGCAGCTGTAGTGGGAAGTCATTGGGGCTGTTTTTTATATGGTTGGTGCCTGTCTTCCCCTTCTATCTGGCCTGATGCAACCCATTGTCGAGGCCTGTAAGGACCTTGAGGTTGACCTCTACCTCTTGCCCATCTGTATCTGCCCCTTTGAGGTCTGTCCGTAACTGGAAAGGACCAATTCTTTGTTGGCCATTTTCTTCCTAAATCGAGGAGGCTGAACCTGTAAGAAATCCTTCACTGTTTGCATAGATTTTGCCTTATCCTCCATTTTCTTTAATACCTCTTCTACCTTAACTCCAAATAAAACATCCTGCTGTAAAGGTGCATCCAGTAATTTAGCTTTAACATGATCTGGTAACGTATGTTCTTTTAACCATGCGTGTCTTCTAATGACAGAGCCTGTAACTGCTGCTCTGTATGAGGCCTCTAAAGAATCAAAACCACGTTGCAAAGTATGTTTTCCCACTTGTTCAGCAGCATGCAATAAATCCTGCATTCCTTTAAAATTAGGAGGATCTGTATCTGGAAGCATTTATTGTTTCAACTGAGGCATCAAAAATTGCTGATATTTTAGCATGTGAAACTGGCAATTTAAGGCTCTCATTGCTAAAGTTGCAGATGTATATACTTTCTTTCCCCATCTGTCTAGTGCTGTGGAATCTCTGTCAGAGGGAACTGGGTTCTTTGCTGATGAGGCCTTAACCCCTTTGGGTCCCTGAGAAATAGTTTCAGGATCAGCAACAGGGCTTTTATACAGAAATTTGTGTGAGTCAGGGACTCTCTAATATCTGTCAGGTTTAACTGGAGCTGGAGGTAAGGAATCAGGATTTAAGCTGGATTCAGTGTACACATCATCCACAATATCTAGCACTGGCAGAACAGCCAGGGGTCTGTGTTGAGGTAGTAATAGGAAGTCTGAGCCTTTTCTTGGATTCTGAATAATCCTGGCCTTCCCAATGGAAATGCTCCCTCATGGTACGCAAGGTTTCCCCAAAGGAGTAGTCCTCAGGCGGAGAGGCTGATGGAATAGATTCCTCAGCATCAGAATCCTCATAAGGGGGTAAAGAATATCCCAGGTCTGAGGATGAATCTGAGGAAATGGACCCCTGGTCAGATGAATCATATAATCTGCATCCTGTCTAGGCCTTTTATCAGGTGGGGGACGGGTACCCCTGATCAGAGTGATTAGGTCTTCGGCCATTTTGAGCATTTTTTTCTTAGGCATGGAAGCCTGTCCTGGAGAATGCTGTACTTGTTTTTCAGTTTTTAAAGGAGGCTTAGACTTAGAAGAGGTTTTAATGCTTAGCTGAGTAGGTCTGAAGACACCCTCTGAAGCTGCGGGTAGCTCAGGTACTCCGGATCCCTCAGCAGGCTCGGTTTTGGTCTGCTGAAAAGCTAGTGTATCCGAAGGCCCAGCCATCTCCACGTGGAAGTCGGAGGCAGCCTGCGGTTCTGCAGAAGCGGTCGTCAGGGGCTGCAAAGGTGCCTAACTGAAAACTGGAGAACCAGTGACTGGCCTAGAAAAGGTTTTGTCATCAGTTTTGGGCCTCGGATGCCTGTCCTTGTCCTTTGCGCTTTTTATGAATACCGGTTGTCGGAAGTTCTGACGGCATGGTATAATTAAATTTTCTGCCAAAGAAATGTCGGGCAAAATCAAACAGACGTTTAATAGTGCGCTTATTAAACCTAGCACAAAACAGACAACCAGTAACGTTGTGGTCTAGGCCTAGGCATGGGATACAATAAGAATGGGAATCCTTATGAGGTATTTGCTTCCCACAAGAAATACAGTTATTAACTTTTACTGACATCGGTCTGAGGCAAGAAAAAGTTTCCCCAGTGGGGTACTTAGCTTTGTAGAAGACTTCGGTTCTGGATTCGTAATGAAAATCTCAGGAGTAGGCCGACCGGCACTTACGAACTGCTTTTGCTTTGGGCACCGCGCGGCAAGAAAGACTGAAGAAAATGGCGTCGGCTGCATCTTCTATACCCCTGTCGCACTGACGTCAGGGAGGCGGCAACAGCAACAGACGCCGGACCAAGACTTTGGAACTCAGGCGGCTAGGGAACCGCCTGACGGCAGGATAACCCAAGTGTAATGACTGCAGCAGTGTCACAAGATGAACATCTAGCCCCTTAATGAAAAGTATGTGATAGAAATTCTAGAACTGTTGGGATAGGAACAGTGAAGGGATCCAAATTCCTATGGTCCGCCCAGATAGAGAAACGTTTCCATTTACTCTTGTAGATTTTCCTGGTAGATGGTTTATGGGCAGCCACCAGATGGCCTTAACTGAGGAAGATATACCGGGAGATCTAGCCATTAATGGAACTGGACAAACCAAGCTGAGAGCTTGAGGTAATCCAGGTCGGGGGTCTTCAATCCTAAAGGATGAGAGATCAGATCCGGAATGGGATCTAAAATCCAGGGAGGATGTACTAGATGAGACCGTAGGCATGGGAACCAGGTTTGGCAAGGCCAGAATGGGGCTACGAGGATAACTCTGCTCCCTAACCGACGAGCTTTCTGCAGGAATTTTGTCATTAATGGAAGAGGAGGATAAGCATACAGAAGACCGGATGGCCAAGCATGAACCAGAGCGTCTTTGGGGACTTCCCCTGGTGGGGAAATTAGCATGAAGAACTCACTGCACTTTGTGTTCGAAGGCAAGGCAAACAGATCGCAGCAAGGTTGACCCCATTTGAAGAAGATTTGCTTCGCTACTACTGGGTTCAGAGACCACTCGTAAGGTGAGAGGATGGTTTGACTCAACCTGTCCGCTAAAATGTTTGACTGACCCGGAATGTGCGTTGCTATGAGAAAGTGGTTGGTGGATTTCGCCCATTCCCACACTCTCATGGCCTCCCTGCAAAGTGGGTAAGATCTGGTTCCCCCTGTTTATGTACCAGACTACCGACATGTCTGTTTGAATTGCAATAGTCCCTGGGGGAAGAAGGGGATGGAGAGCCTGCAACGCTAGAAGCACTGTCCTCATCTCCAGGACACTGATATGCAATGAGGTCTCTGTGCAAGTCCACGTGCCTTGGACGGATCTGCCCATGCAATGCCCCCCCCCACCCGAGGAGAGATGCATCCGTGGTCACCGTGACTTGGGGTGGGGATAAGGTGAAGGGGCGCCCTTCCCGGAGGTCTCTGGAATGGAACCACCAAAGTAGCAACTCCCTGCAAATCTTGCTGAGGGGAATAGGTGTGGACAGGGGATGATGTAGGATGGACCATTGAACCTGTAAGGTCCATTGAAGGATTCTCATTTTCAGACAAGCGATAGGCGACAGATTGATGGCCGCTGCGATGGACACCAGGGCCCTCAGGACTAGTTCCGCTGGGGGGGCTGATGGTTGTAGAAGAGCCAGAATGTGAAGGTTTAGATTGAGAAGCCTGTTCGCCGTCAGAAAGACTTTGGATTGTATAGTGTCTATCCTGGCCCCTATGAAGTCCAAAATCTGAGTTGGTTGAAGGGAGGACTTCTTGAGGTTGATCGTGATCCCTAGATGGCAGGCTAGATGTAAGAAATAGTCCCTGCCTGAACAAAGATGATGCCTGGTGGGGGCCGTTAAGAGCTAGTCGTACAGGTAAGGAAAGACCTGTATTCCCTAAAGCCTCAGGTGGGCCCCTACAACTGCTATGACCTTGGTGAACACCCTGGGGCTGTGGTGAGACCAAAGGGCAGGACCCTGAACTGATAATGGCTGGCTCCCAGCCGAAAGCGGAAAAACCTCCTGGATCACCTGTCCATTAGAATGTACTAGTATGCATCCTTGAGGTCTATCGAGCACATCCAGTTGTTCTCCTGTAAAAGTGGGAGAATGGATGGAATAGTGACCATCTGGAACTTTTCTTTGGCTACTGACAGGTTCAGTGTGGACAGGTCGAGAATGGGTCATATGTCCCCCATCTTTTTTGGCACCAAAAAGAACCTGGAGTAAAAGCCTGATCTGGATTGCCCGAAGGGGACGTGCTGGATGGCTCTTTTTCTTAGCAGCTCTCGTATTTCGAAGACTGCTGCCTCCCTCTGAGTGGAACATCGGGGAGACTCCTTGACCGGGGAGAATAAGTTAGGAAAGGGATTGAATAGCCTCTGGATATAATTCAGAGCACCCAGCGATCTGTCGTGATTGACTCCCAATTTGCTAGGTGCTTCGAGAAGCACCCCCCGACTGCCCCCAGAGAAGAGCAGTCAGGCAACCCCTCAGGGCTGTTGTGCAGGTCGATCGGAAAAAGGTTCCCTCGACCCAAAATTCTTCGGCCCCCCTCTGCCTCTGGGCCGGCGTCCACCCTGTCCTCTTCTGCCTCTGAAGGACGAAGGATCCAGAGCGAAAAGGGATTGTTGAGCTTTCCGGAACCACATCTTCTTTTGTCCTCTTTGGTTCCTAGAGTAGGACCTCTGAGGAGCCGAAAAGTGGATCCCGACAGCAGACTTTTTCCCATCTTTCTCGCTCTGGAGAAGTGGATTGCGGACGGTTTTGCCAAAAAGAGTAGACCCGTCAAAAGGGGCATTCTCAAAGGACTCCTTGAAGGGTTCCACAAAATCGCAGAGACGGAGCCAGGCCTGTCTGCGTAAGACACCTGTTCCGCTGGCTCTAGCTGCATAGATGTATTAGTAATCGACTTGAGTGGCCATTCGAGCAGAGAAGGTCCGTTTGTCCTTGGCCGACATGGACTCTGGGGGTGACCCAGTGTACTCTTTGATCAGGTCCCGCTGGAGCCAAATTACATGTGCCATATAATTCAATGACCTTACAGAGAAGGTCGCTAAAGCGAACATCCGCTTTCCAAGGTGGTCCATCATCCGAGACTCCTTGTCTGGAGGATGTACCGAGGAGCTCTCTTGTGCTAGTTCCTTTTTAGTGGCAGCCGCCACCACCATGGCATCCACTGGGGCACCCTTGCTCTAAACTGTCATGTCCGTGGCATGGCTGAGTATCCTGTCAGGTCTCTTGGGTATTGGCACGACAGTGTCGGGCTCCTTTCATGCCCTGGTAATTATGAGGTACACCAAGGGGTCGGCGGGAGGGGACACCCAAGAGGTAGATGGGCCTGCGTCAAACGCCTCCAGAAACACAGACTCATCCGAGGAAGGTTTTTGGAAAGACCACCCACCCCTTTAATGCGCAACATTTCCATAATGTCTCCAAAGGCAACGTCTTCGGGGAGTGACCTTGGGGAACCTTCCCCTTCCTCTAAGTCCGTGTCTTCTGTGAGGGACTCAGGTGAGTCCAAGTGCCTCTTCTTGCACTTTCGTTTGTGAGGGACCTCCTCGGGGGGGGGGGGGGGGGGCTGTCCGAAGAGGCCTCACCAACAATGTCCTGCTCCTCAACGGGAACCATCTGGGACGTAGGCGCAGGCTGTCCCTGGGGCCGGATGATGGAAGACAGGCCCGTCTGAAAGGGAATGGCGGGTGGATCTGTAGCAAGAGCCTGGGGCCTCTAATCCCTCGAAAGGAGTCTCTCCACGACGTTGAACGCTGAAGGAGAACTGCTTTCCCTAGGATCCAAAAGCAGTCCACTCGGATCAGACGTGCGGATTGGCGCCAGAGGTGACCGATCGGATTCAAAAGGGTAGCGTGCTCCGACCTCAATGGAGCTGAAGGCCCACTAACCACTCCGGATCCGACGCTCAACTCATGGCCCCGAGAGCTCGGATCCGACAGACTCGAGAGTACAGTTGGCGCCGAAGTAGGAAACACTGTCGGTGCCGACACCAGCCCGGCTCCGAAGCTAGTCGGATCCGACAGATCCGAACTCAGATAGCGGGTCGGAGAAGGAGCTCCCCCCCGGTGGGGGGGCAAAAGCACTCTCCATCTGCAGCTGGGCCTGAAGAAAACAACGCATCATCCGGTCCATGTCTGCGTCAGATAAACTCCTCATAGATCTGGACGAGGCCACCTAGACGACCTCGAAAGTGACCGTGTCTCCTCCTCCGGCTCCGGGGAGAAACGTGGAGAACGGAGCTGGGAGGGAGAAGGCCCAGAGACCTTAAGGGGAGAGGCAAAGCTGCTTGGATGGCGGAGCCAATGGAGCTGACTCGGACCGCCTCTTGTGGCTACGGTGTCTCTCTTTTTCCTGCTCTCTGTCCTTCTCTTTCTTTTTGCCGTCCCTTTCCTCCTGGGCCAAAGACGGAGGTTGAGTCCCGGGCCAGGGGATCGGAGGCGGTAGGTGGAGCAGCCGCAGCTGGCGCCACAGAGGAAGAGGAGGACGAAGTGGAATCAAGGGGCAAAAGACCCGCAAAGATAAGTTTCGTCGTCCTATCCCTCAAAGCCCTGGGGTTGAAGGCTGCACAAACAGTGCAGCCCGAAGTAAGGTGGTCAACTCCCAGGCAAATAATGCACCGACTGTGGCCATCCACTGGTGACAGCTTATGGTCACACTCGGAGCATTTAGAAAACACAGCTTTTGGGCCTTCAGACATATTTAGAAAGAAAAGTGTACAGGCCCACACACACACACACACACACACACACACACACACACACACACACACACACACACACACACACACACACACACACAGAGGGAGGATGGGAATAAACTTTAACTAACCAAAAGTTTTAAAACTACCCACAAAAGCTAAGGGAGTTCACACACAAAGATGGAGAAAATTTGACAGAAAAGTATATATAAAATCCTAAACTCACAATACCACGCTCAGAGCTCGTTCTAAGAAGCTTACAGATCTGAGGGTTAGAAGGAGGTGGCAGGGCATTATGGGTAGGGGGGAGAAGCTTGGAGCTTGAATCTTTTAGTTAGGAAAGCTGCCGGCTCGGATCCGAATTGGATCAGATACCCACAGGTTGCTGATCAAATGAAGTTAACTACTTCAGATCCTGAAGCATATCCTCTGTGTAAAAGTGTCTGAATGGAATAAATGCCCTGTCACCCACAGTGTTAGGCTCAGAGTGGAGAATTACGAGTGTACGAGTGTTCCCCTCTCCTATGTGAGCAGGTCCATCCGTTGGGGTAACTTGTGGCTATTGCCCTTGGCTAGATGGAGCAGTAGGGGTGTCTTGGTCAACAGGGAGTCACCAACAAGATCTGAGGTTGTTCTTTCTGAAGTTTCAGCAGAACATTTTGCATGAGAGAGAAGGGAGGGAATGCATAAGCGTACATACCCTTCCAAAGGAATGAGAGAGCATCCACCCTCCATGATTCGGGGGTGTGGTACCCTGGAGCAGAAGGTTGCAAGCTGTCTGTTCATGGAGGAGGCAAACAGATCCACATCTGGAATACCCCATTGATGGACCAGGTCTAGAAACAACCCTGTTAAGCATCCATTCGTGAGAGTGTCATGGTCCTGCTTAGAGTATAGTACAGTTTTGTACCTACCATAAATGTAGATGTTCGAGTGTTCACCCTGCTGCAGTCATCACACTTGGGTTATCCTGTCGTCAGGCGGTCCCGCAGTCGGCCGGAATTCCAAAGTGTTGGTCCAGCGTCGGTTGCTGTCGCCTCTTCCCTGACGTCAGTGCGCCAGGGGTATATATACTGCAACAGACGCCATTTTCTTCAGTTTTTCTTGCCCCAGATGTCAGGTGCCCCCAAAAAGGAGGTCAGAAATTAGTACCAAAAGGAGTAACCACAGCACAAACACAAAATCCCGTCAGCTATAAGCAAATACATCAGTAAGGCATAGAAGAGATTTAGCCAGTAGATCAGAGGGGATGGAGGGGAGGGGGTAACCTGGACTGCAGCAGGGTGAACACTCGAACATCTACATTTATGGTAGATACAAAACTGTACTATGTTCATCGGGTTACCCTGCTGCAGTCATCACACTTGGTTGAATCCCAAAGCTAAGGTAGGGGGGAGGTATCATAGAGGGTTAGTGGAGGCTATAAGGCCCTGCAGAACTGCAGTGGCGAAGCCCGCCCTGGACTTTGAGTAAAGAGGTAAGTGATAGTGATTGGTAAAGGTGTGTACTGAACTCCAAGTTGCAGCTTCTAAAATTTCCTTGGTTGGAACCCCCCTGAGAAAGGCTGTAGAGGTAGCTGTAGCCCTGGTAGAGTGGGATCTAATGGTAGCAGGAACTGGTTTCCCATAATGTGTATAGCAGAAACGTATGCAATGACCTATCCATTTAGAAATGGTTTGCTTTGAAATAGCCTTCCCTTGAGAAGCTGTAGCATAGGATACCAAAAGCTGGTCAGATTTTCTGAAAGCCTTAGTTTTGTCCAAATAGTAACGAAGCTGCCTGTGAATGTCCAAGGAATGCAGGAGTCTCTCACCTATGTTCTGTAGATTGAGGAAGAAGGTGGGTAAGTGGATGGTTTGATTTAAAGCTACACTGGAAACCACCTTAGGCATAAAGGAAGGATTAGTTCGTAGAGAAACTCTGTCTTGATGAAAAATGAGGAAAGGTTCCACTGCCATAAGTGCTTGTAGCTCTGAGACTCTTCTAGCTGAAGTTATTGCTAGGAGCAGGGCAGTCTTCCATGATAGGAACTGTAGATCTGCAGAGAAAGCTGGTTCAAAGGGAGGTAGCGTTAGATTTTCCAGAACAAAATTGAGGTCCCATGTTGGTGCAGGAGCTCTCCTAGGTGGTCTAATGTTTTTTGCCCCTCTGAGGAACTGCCTTAGAAGAGGATGTGAAAATAAAGGTGGATTCGTGTTGTAGTCAGCTGAAATAGCCGAAGCATGGATTTTAATTGAGGAAAAAGAAAGTCCTTTGTGCAACATCTCAGTTAAATACTGTAGAATGTGAGGCATGTGAGGCTGAATTGTGTCTTGGCCTTTAGCTTGGTTCCAGGCACAAAACCTTTTCCATATGTCCGAATAAGCCTTCCTGGTGCTTGTGAAAGAGGTGCTGGTTGGATGCTTAGAGGATTTGCCATGCAGCCAGATTTAAAGTTTTGAGCTGGCTGTGAAGAATCTGATTGTTTTGTTGTGTGAGCAAATGGGGGATTTGAGGCAATATCCATGGTGGGCTGTGGGCCATATTTTTCAATAGCAGATACCAGTGCTGGCGTGGCCAGTCTGGGGCTATGAGAATCAGTCGTGGTCTCTCCTTTTTGACTTTCAAAAGAACCTTTGTGAGGAGAGGCAATGGAGGGAAGGCATACACTGTCAGGTTTTTCCAACTGAAAGAGAGAGAGAGTCCACTTTCCAAGCTTGATGGTGAAATGGTCCTTCTACAAAATTTTGTCAGTTGATAGTTTTGAGGACTGGCGAACAGGTCTATGTCTGGAAGGCCCCATTTTTGAGTTATCATTGCAAATATTTGTGGATCTAGTTTCCACTCGTGGGGATCCTTGACGTTTCTGCTGAGGTCGTCTGCCAATGTGTTCTTCTGTCCTGGCAGGAACTGAGCTTGTAACTGGACTTGGTAGGCCAGAGCTGTGTTCCATAAGGTCATTGCTTGCCTGCATAGCGGGTAAGAATGTGTACACCCTTGTTTATGTACCACATTACTGTGGTGTTGTCCATCTTTATTGCAAGTTGTCCTGGATGTAATAGATCCTTGAAGGCTGTCAGAGCTTTCTGTACAGCTAGCATCTCTTTTTGATTTATGTGCAGATTTCTTTGATCTGCAGTCCATAGGCCTTGAATACACTGTCCTGCCATGTGTGCCCCCCAGGCGTAGTCTGAAGCATCTGTTGTGATAGTTTGCCTGGCTGGGGGCAAGGTGAAAGGCTGACCCTTGTTGAGGTGACATGACTGACCACCACAGAAATTCCTGTTGTAGGCAGGGAATGAGAGATATCATTGTGTCCTAGCTGTGGCTGTGCTGAGACCATACGCTTTTTAGGTACCACTGTAATTTCCTCATATGCAGCTTTGCAAATGGTATTATTAGTATGCAAGATGCCATGAAGCCCAAAGCCTGCAGAATTTTTCTTGCAGTTAATTGGGTCTTTGTTGCCATTGTCTTCAAATATTGACTCAGTTGTAGCTGCTTGTCTGGCGTAAGATAAGCCTTCTGGGCCATTGTATTCAAGCTGGCACCCAGGAATGTCATTTTTTGTAAGGGTACTAGTTTTGACTTCTTTTCGTTTACTGTGTACCCCAGGCAGTTTAGTAGATGCTTTACAAAGGCGAGATGATGTAAGAGAATGTGTTTGCTTTCTGCTTGGATGAGGCAGTCGTCCTGGTATGGATATATTTGAATTCCTCTTTGTCTGCAGAATGCAATTACTGGTGCCAAGCATTTTGTGAAAACTCTGGGCGCAGTAGATAAGCCAAAGGGCAGTGCAGAGAATTGGTAATGGGTTGAACCTGCAATGAAACGGAGGTATCTTCTGCAACTTTGTCTGATAGGGACATGCAGGTATGCCTCCTTGAGGTCCAACGTAACTAGCCATGCTTCCTTGCCCAACATGGGAAGTAGCTGCTGTAGTGTTAGCATCTTGAATTTGGGTACTTGTAAGTGTTTAGAATTGAAAGGTCCAGAATTGGTCTCCAGGCATTGTCCTTTCTGGGCACTAGAAAGGGTCTTGAATAAAATCCTCGGCCTTGCTCTCGAGTAGGTACCAGTTGAATGGCTCATGTCCATGAGAGCTGTAATTTGCTTTTGTGCCTCTGCCCATTGATTTTGTGGCAGGTTTGGCATTCCTCTTTTCATTGGCAAGGTGTGAAAGTGGAATCTGTATCCTTGTAAAATTATGTCTAGGACCCATTTGTCCTTTGTGACAATGTGCCAGTTGTCTGCAAAAAGTGCGAGTCCCCCCCCCCCCCAAAGGGGGCTGCCAAGAGAGTAGTGCTTGGCCAGATGAGGTGCAAGTCATTGAGTTTGCCTTCTGGTGGTTTGAGACCTGTCTTCTCCTCCCTTCTGTGTTGCAGAGCCTCATTGGCGAGGTTTATACGGGGCTTGTGGTTGTCCTCTGCCTCTTGGGCGTCTGTATTTACCCCTCTGTGGTCTGTCAGTGGCTGGAAAGGACCAATTTTTTGTTGGCCACTTTCTGCTGAAGCGAGGGGGTTGTACTTGTAGGAAATCTTTGACTGTCTGCATAGATTTTGCCTTATCTTACATTTTCTTTAAAACAACTTCTGCTTTAACTCCAAAAAGAACATCTTGCTGTAAGGGAGCATCTAGTAGTTTTGCTTTAACATGATCAGGCAGAGTTTGTTCCTTTAACCAAGCATGCCTACGTATAACAGACCCAGTGACAGCTGCTGTGCAGGAGGCCTCCAAAGAATCAAACCCACATTGTAAGGTATGTTTGCCCACCTGCTCAGTGGCGTGCAACAGATCCTGTACTTCTTTCAATTCAGATTGTTGAGGGAGAGAGGTTATTCTTTGCTTTAACTGAGAGATTAGAAATTGCTGATACTTAAGCATGTGAAATTGACAATTAAGTGCCCTCATAGCTAGTGTGGCTGAGGTGTAAACCTTTTTCCCCCACCTGCCTAGTGCTCAGGAATCCCCCTCGGAAGGTACTGAGTTTTTAGCCATAGAAGCCTTAGCCCCCTTGGGCCCCTGTGAGATGGTCTCTGGGTCAGCTACAGGGCTTTTGTAAAGAAATTTGTGGGAATCAGGCACTCTATAGTATCTGTCTGGCTTAACTAGAGCAGGAGGTAGAGAGTCTGGGTTGAAATTGGATTCTAAACAGACATCATCCACAATGTCCAAAACTGGTGGGATGGCAAGTGGTCTGTGTTGGGGGAGTAAAAGAAATTCTCTGAGCCTTTTCTTTGAATCAGAGTAGTCCTGACCTTCCCAGTGAAAATGTTCCCTTATAGTGTGTAAAGTTTCCCCAAAGGAGTAGTCTTCAGGAGGAGAAGCTGAGGGAATGGAGTCCTCAGCATCAGAATCTTCATAAGGAGAGAAAGAGTAGTCTTGGTCCTCAGAGGAGTCTGAAGAAATGGACATTTGCTCAGAGGATGCATAATCTTCCTCTTGTCTAGGCCTTTTGTCAGGAGGGGGCTGGGAACCCCTGATTAAAGATATCAAATCTTCAGCCATTTTGAGCATCTGTTTCTTAGGCATGGGGCCTTGAACAGGAGACTGAAGTGCAGTCCTTTTAGATTTAGAAGGAGTCTTAGACTTAGAAAATGTTTTAATGGTGAGAGTCGTCGATCTGAAAACGCCTTCAGAAACCGATGGCGTTTCTGTAGTACCGACGTCTTTTGTAGCAAAGTCGTCAGAAGGGCCTTAAGTAAAAGGCTGCGTCGGCCTGGAACATTCCGTCAAAATTTCCGTAGCAGCCTCTGGTTCCAGATCTGCGGTAGTCAGGGGCTGCGTCGGAGCCTCACTGAGTACCGGAGACCAGATCGGCCAAGGCCTCGGAATCTGGCTTAGGCCTGGGCTGTCTGTCCTTATCCCTGCGTTTTTTGTGCACGCCGGTAGTTGGTTGCTCCGACGGCATGGTGCCGTTAAATTTCCTACCGTAGTGTCGTGCAAAATCAAAGCGTCTTTTAATAGTACGCTTATTAAACCTAGCACAAAATCGACAAGAAGTGACGTCGTGGTCTGGGCCTTGGCAAGGTATGCAATAAGAATGAAAATCCTTATGAGGTATTTGCTTCCCTCAAGAAATACAATTGTTAACTTTTTCTGACATCGGTCTGAGGCAAGAAAAGTTTCCCCAATGGGGTACTTAGCTTTATTGAAGACTTCGGTCTGAAATTCGAAAATCGCAGGAGTCGGCCGACCGGCACTTGCGAACTGCTTCTGCTTAGGGCACCGCACGGCAAGAAAGACTGAAGAAAATGGCGTCGGTTGCAATATATATATATATATATATACCCCTGGTGCACTGACGTCAGGGAAAAGGCGACCGCAACCGACGCCGGACCAAGACTTTGGAATTCCAGCCGACTGCGGGACCGCTTGACGACAGGATAACCGAAGTGTGATGACTGCAGCAGGGTAACACGATGAACATCTGCCATCACATGGTCTGCTGAGGGAGTGTACACAGCTTGAATGTTGACTTGGCAATCTAAGGTGATTTCCCATGCCTGCAGGGCTAACCTGCACAGGAGGTAGGACCTTGCCCCCTCCTCCATTTGTTGATGTACAACACCGTGGTATTGTCTGTGTACCACTTCAGTGTGCCTGGTAGGAGATGATCCTTGAAAATTTGTAAGGCTAATATCGGGGCTCTCATTTCCTTGATATTGATGTGTTCTTTCTGTTGAGTGAGGGTCCATGAGTTTCTCACTCCCCATTCTCCCAAGGTTGCCCCCAACCTGTGTCTGAAGTGTTTGTGAAGAGGTCCTGTTTGGGGGGCAGGAGTTGTAGGGGCAGGCCTGGGCTGGCATTTATTTGGGCTATCCACCAGTTCAATTCCCTGGAAAGGTATGGGAGCACTGGAATCATGAACTCCAGGGGGTGCAGGTGTTGTTTCCAGACTGTTTTCAAATACCATTGGAACTTTCTCATGTGAAGTTTTGCAAAGGGAACCATGGGGATAGTGGAGGCCATGAATCCCAGGAGCCTGAGGAACTCCCTGGATGACATGGCTTTTAGTGGGAGCAATTCCTTGAAGTAAGCAGTGAGAGAGAATTTTTTTTTCTGGGGGTAGACAGGCCATCACTTTTGTCTGTTAGGATCCTGCGCCCCCAGGAGCACATGATCCTGTGAAGGAATCGGGGATGACTTTTTGAGATTTATAGTGAATCCCCGACTTATCAAGAAGGAAATGGTGAAGTCTAGATTATGAAGTACCACAGGAACTAACGGGGCCTGGATCAGGACATCGTCTAGGTAGGGGAAGAGTTGGATCCCCCTTCGTCTTGGCGAAGTCCATGACTGGTGCCAGGCATTTTGTAAATACTCTTGGGGCTGTAGAGAGACCAAATGGCAAAGCACAAAACTGATAGTGGCAGAACCCATTGAGAAGCAGAGAAATTTCCTGAAGAAGGGATGGACTGGGATGTGTAAGTAGGTGTCTTTTATATCCAAGGATACTAAGGAGGCCTGGGGTAGGATGGAGGGAAAAGGGTAGGAAGAGTGATCATCTGAAAGAAGGGAACTTGAGAACTTGAAGGGAGGTGTTGAGATGGGACAAATCCAGGATTGGTCTCCATGGAATGTCTTTCCTGGGAACTAGGAACATCCTGGAGTAAAATCCCTTTCCTCTTGCTTGTGCAGGGACTTCATGAATGGTTCCTGATCTAGGCACTCCTGAAGAACTGAGGAGGCAGTTGTTTTCAAGGGGATTGAGGAATGCCTTTGGGAGTAGGTTTGGTCTCTCATCTCATGAAGTATCTCTGTTTTATTACAGAAAGGAAAGGACCCAACAGTCCTGGGTAACCCAATTCCAAGCTGGGAGGGAGAGAGAGAGATGCATATAAAGTGAGGTGTTTGGATCCAGTGCCTGGTAGTCACAGGCTACCAGACTTACCCTGAAAGGGCTGTTTGGTAGCAGGAGTAGAGGGAGCAGACCTGGCTGAGGCCTGTTTCCTGGAGTCCTTTTTGCTTCTGGCTGGCAACTGTCTGGCAGGTCCTCTTACAAAGGATGTTTTGGTAGGGTAGTTCCTTTGGAAGCGTGGGACTGGAGAGACAGAAATTTGTCTCAGATACTGTAGCTCCTTGCCCTTCACTTGGAGGGCCTTAAAAAGGTCAGCAGCAGCTGAACCAAATAAATCTTTATTGTCTAGGGGTGCATCAGAGAGTTTAGATGATGTCACCAGGGACAGGCTGCAACCTAAGCCAGGAGTACCTCGTAATGACAGACCCTGAAGCAGCAGCCCTAGATGAGGCCTCTACTGCATCATGACTGCACTTAATAGAATGCTTGGTCACCTGAATGCAGTAATTCAGCAGGGTATATATTTTAGCCTTGGTTGGGGAGTCAGGGAGGTCCCCCTAGTTGTTTTGCCACATCAGCTAGCACTGACCAGGAATATTTGGCCATGTGGGTTTGGTAGTTAATTGCTCTCACTGCTATGGTAGCAGAAACGTAGACCTTTTTTTCTAGGTGCTCCAGTAACCTGCTCTCCTTGTCAGAGGGCAGGAGGGAGGTGGAAGGGAATAGCTTAGCAGTCTTGTCTGTAGACACACCAATGACTGAAGGGTCTACAGAGGGGTGCTTTATACAGGAATTTAATACCCTCAGGGACCTTATAAAACCCGTCGGGGCATTTTGGTGCAGGACATTGTGAATCAGGGTCTTTGGAGGCAGCTAGGAATGCATCCAAGAAGGCAAGGTGCACTGCAAGTACAGCAGACAGGTTGTGAGACTCCATTTGCAAGAGGTCATAATACCTCTTCTGGGTTTCTGTGAACTGACTGCTGTCCCACTTGAAGAATTCTTTCATTTGAACAATGATTTCCCTGAAGGTGAAATCTTCTCCTGGGGCATCAGTGCCACTGGACTCCTCCTCTGGGGAAGCGTACCCCACAGGGGAAGCAATTTGTATGGTGTAAGTGAGGGATTCATCCCCTTATGAATCCTCTTGTTCAGATGAGACATCCGGAGAAAACTCCCCTTTGGGAGAAAGATGTTGTAGGGGCCTGGGCGTAGGGCTAAGAAGGCGTTACAAACACCTTTGGTGAAGGCCTGCCAGTCGGGAAGTTGTTCGGAGGCCACGGGCATCAGAGAAGGAGCAAGATATTTGGTTTTCTGCTGCTTCTTTTTATGGGACTCCAACGTCATGGTATCAGAGATCTGGTGAAGAGTGTGAGGGCCGGACGGCACTCCACACAATATCAGACCTAGCGTCCTTGCGAACTACAATTTGCAAGACCCCACGCGGACCCTCGGATATGATCAGCCTAGGTTCCCCCTCAACAGATTTGGATGCATGAGATTCCCTCTGGGACATGCCCTTGGCTTCTTTAATGGCTTCAACCTGGGTACCCGCCAAAGGAAAGTCTGAGGATTCTGGCACAGACTCTGTCTTCACCAGCCTGGAGTGGTACGGCTGAAAGTGAGGGGACAGCAGTCAGTTTAGGCCTAGGTTTTTTTCACAAGCGGCTCATCAGTGGGGCCCAGACATCTGTGCCATCACATTAGACGTTGGTTGTCTTAATAAAGTCTTAAGGCAGCTAAGCGACTCGTGAGGGTTTTGGGAACAAAGCCCTGACAAATACTACAAGAAGTGTGGTCGTGTTCCTGGCCTAGGCAAAACAGGCAGAGCTCATGTATATCTTTATGTAGAATTTGCCTTCCACACTTATACTTGCCCTTTCTGCCTGACATGAAACCCAGCAGCAGTAGCAAAGGATAATCAAAAATCCCTATGGGGTACTTAACTGAAGTTGGATAAGATGAATGAGTTACATGGGATCACTTTTCCGAAGGAGCAATGACTGGAGCTGGCAGTCACATAGGAGGAAGAAAAGTTCTGAGGAGGGTTGTGCATGCTGACATCCGTTTTGTACCAGACATCTGTTAATGGCAGACATCCACAGAGAGAAATGTGGGACGTCATATGCACCCTAGCGGTAGCGTCTATCTTTTGTAAAATGGCTGGATGTATGGGAGTCGACCAGAGGCGGACTCTGGTGTGTTACAAATACAGCAGCATATTAATAGAAGGGACATCTGTGGTTCCTATGAACATATCCCTCAGATCTCTGAAATTCCTGGATTGGGGAAGGGGGGGGGGGAGGTTAATGAAGACAGACATCACAGATGAATGTTATGGTAAGAACACGACTTTGTTTTATCTGATGTTATCATCTTTATTCATTCATTAACCTGTGGGACAGAGTCGTCCCCAGCTACAATAACCCAGGGTGGCCCTCATGGAAGGATATCCCCAAATACAGCAGAGCCAAAGGCACTTCTGCTCCAGGAGATGATGTCCAACTTATAATGCGTAATAAATGCGTGATGGTTTGACCAAGTAGCTGATAAACAAATGTCCGCAATAGATAGTCTCAACCAAAAGGCTTGGGAAGTTGTCACAGACCTTGTGGAATGAGCCTTAATCTGACCAGGGACTGGGACTCTCCTGGAGGAATAAACAAAGGAAATGCAGTCTTTCAACCATCTTGTTAGTGTAGTCTTAATGGGCTTACCTTTTCTTAATGTCTGAAAAGGATACAAATAACTGATCAGACTTCATGAAGGACTTTGTTCCAACTACAAATGTATCTGCCTATGCACATCAAGCAAATGAAGAGCGTACGCACCCTTATTCTGAAAGTTAAAGAAAACAGTAAGATTAATAGACTGACTGATATCTTCCCTTGTAACTTTAGGCAGAAAGGATGGATTGGTAGAAAGCATCACTCTACCTTTGTGGAATACCAAGTAAGGAAATTTGCAGGAAAGAGCCTGAAGTTAGGAGATTGTTTTTGCTGAAGTAATAGCCACAAAAACATCTTCCATGAAAAAAAATTCAAATCTACTGTAGCTGCTGGTTCAGCAGGGGACAGACTAGAGCTTGTAAAATTATAGTCAAGGCCTAAGGAGGGATAGGATCTTTTATAGGGTAACGAAGCAGAAAGGTGCCCTTAAGAAAGTCTTTACAGAATTTCAATAAAGCCAGAGAAGAAGAATCTTGTCCAAAAGAGAAATAGCTACTAGCTGTACTTCGATGGAATTACTCGTTCCATTATAGAAAAGAAAGGCCAAAAAAATCTAAAACTACCTAGAAAGGGGATGTGAAAGGATCTACTTGGTTCTGTTCTGCCCATATGGAGAACCTTTTCCATTTGCTCTTATAAATTTTCCTGGTCAAGGATTTACAGGCAGAAATCAATATTTTCTGAACCGGGAAGAGAGCCATGGGTGTCTAGCCATCATTGAGACTGGAGAAACTATAAGGTTAGTTTCAGACCGTGAATATCTGGAACAGGATGCCCAGATGGGTGAGAAAGTAGATTCAGAGTTGGGTCCAGCATCACTGACGGGCAAATCAGGGATAGTACACATCCTTCAGGTCTACAGAGCACATCTAATCTTTCATCCTCAACAGGGGTAAGATGGACTGAACCGTGACCATCCTAAATTTTGTGTGCCTTATGTATTTGTTCAGAGAAGTCAGGTCCAGAACTGGTCTCAGGTCACCTGTCTTTTTGTGTACCAAAAAGGAGGGGGGACCTCCTGGATGATTATTTTGCGGCTGCATCCTCCCTCTGATTGGGGAAATTTGGGAGGCAACTGTTTTGAATTCGGTTTCTTTAAAAAGAGAATGTATTATCCTCTGGATATGATCCATAGCACCCATCAGTCATTTGCAATGGCTTCCCAGGCTGCATGGTGCAACGAAAAGCAACCCCCCCCCCCCACACACACACTGCTTCCAGAGACATAGATCTGTGCATTTTGCAATGGGCTGTACCATACAAATTTCCTTCCAAGCCCTAGAAAACAACTCAATGAGTAGGTCAGCAGGGGAGAACACTCGGGATGTAGATGGGCTGGACCCGACAGCCTTCAACAGCACCAATTCCTCTGGAGGACTTTGAGCAGACCAATCATCTCTTTGATGGACGATTTCTAAACTGTCTCCAAAAGAGATCTCTTCCAGTGGCAGTCTTTGGGATCCCTCACCTTCCTCAGTGTCAGTGGTAATGGATTCCTCAGGGGAATCAATGTGCCTCCTCTTGCACAGTCGCTTCCAAGGAACCTCCTTGGTAGGAAGTTCTGGGAAAGTGTCAGAAAAGCCTTGGGGTTCAACAGACAGACATGTATGGCAACTTTCTGGAACTAGTTATCCACAAGGTAGACTAGAGGCCTCGGGCACTAATCCAGAAGGAGTAGGGACAGGTTCCAAAGATGCGAGAGCCAAAAGTCTCCAGGAATGGCAGAAGGCCCTCTCCACTACTTTGAAAATAAAAAGATCCTTAGCTCCAGGTATCATCCCCCCTGACCTAAAACTACAGGAGCAAACACGTCACAAAGCTTCCCACTCAGAAGGGGGAGTTGAGGCCGAGCTATGGGATGCCGAAGCTCCAATGGGAACAGACCACTTTGAAAACTTCGAAATGGAGGTCAAACCCTCAAAACCGACATTGAGGCTATGGCTGCAAGTCTCACACTGCCCCAAAACAGTCGTAGCTGATAATGTCTGGGAAATGGTCCAGGGCGAAGAGGAAATCGCTATCAGTCCTGATACCTTGGCACCCGGGAGTAATAGAACCAAAGACTCTGAAACCAAGGCGTGGATCAGAGAAGGAGACGCAGAGTGAAAAGGGAATAGCTTCAAGGATCCAGAAGGGAAGGGAGTGGATAAAACACCAATCTGGATCTGAGCCTCAAGAAAATGCCCAATTAATCTACCCACGGCTTTCTCAGACAGGCTTTGAAAAGATCTGGAGGATGTGGAAGAGGGAGGACTGGAAGATTTCCATGGAGAAGGGGATTTCAAGAGCAGGGGTAATCGGCCCAGAGACAGAAGTTGAGGTGCAATGGGGAGACCCTCTGATCTAATTTGCTCGGCCACGAAGAAGCAAACGAGGCACAAAGTGGTGGGGGGAAGACAAAGCTAAGGAAGTCTGCGCCAACAAGATTAGCTTCAAGGACCTTGGCACCTTATTAGGCGTCTCCAAAGAGGACCTCTCAGGGGAACGTTTACTGCTTTCTCGGGCATCTATAGAAGATTTAGAGGGAGGGTGAGTGTCTAACATTTAAGGGACACTGGAGGAAGAAGGAGGAGCAAACCTTTTAAAATAAGCTTCCTCTTCTTGTCCGACAGGGTCCTGGGGAGAAATCTTTCACAAATCCAAATGAGAATGCACCAGGCAATAAACGCACTCCCTGTGGGTATCAGACAATAAGATCTTGTGCCCACAGGAAGTGTATTTCTGGAAACATGAAGTTATGCACTCACATTAACATTCGATGTATGTAGTCCATCTCACCTCACATTCTTACCCTTGAGTTAGGAGCCGAATGTCGGCTCCTACTCAGCCAAAGCTTTTTAGCTCAAAGTCTTTCTATTAGCTGGGCTAAGATGGTATCCCATGCTGCACTGCTGTCTATCCCCAGATCTAGTTTGCTGCGAGCACCAGCACTCATTCTCCATTTTCCACCTAAGGAAAGGAAGAACAAACCAAGAATGAAGGGAGCTTTGAAACCAGACCTAACCTCCAGATCATTCAGGATGGAGGAAGGGGGGGGGGTAAGTAAGAACGTGAGGCGAGATGGACTACATACATTGAACATTATGGTGAGTACATAACTTCTTGATGTTATGAAGTCCAATCTCGTCTACATTCTTACCTGTGGGACAGCGTCCCCAGCATCTAAATCCTGGGAGGCTCAGTGGAAAATACTCCTGAGCACTGTGGAACCAAAGGAAGACCTGCCCCTAGATACCACATCCAACTTGTAATGAGAAACAAAGGTGTGAGGAGATGCCCAAGTAGCCACAGCACAAATATCATCCATAGACAATCTGGCCTGAAAAGCTCTAGATGTAGATACAGACTGAGTAGAGTGAGCCTTTACCTGGAACGGTAAATCTTTACCCCGTGAGGAATAAATGAAAGAAATACAACTGGAAATCAACCTGGACAACATGACTTTGGAAACAGGAGACCCAATTCTGTTTCCCAGAAATGAAACAAACAACTGATCAGATGTTCTGAGGTCTTTCGTTCTGTGCAAATAAAAACGTAATTGTCTGTGCACATCCAATTGATGAAACTTGAATTCTGCCTTGTTTGAGAACTGGGGAAAAACACTAGCAATTCAATAGATCAATTACGGTTACTGACGGACGCCACTTTGGGAAGAAAAGAGGGGTTCGGTCTGAGAGAAACCCTGTCCTTATGCAAAATCAAATAAGGGGGTTTGATTGATAAAGCTTGAAGCTCCGAAACACGTCTGGCTGACCTGATGGCTACTAAAAAGACAGTCGTCCAAGTTAAGAATTTTAAATCGCAAGTTGCTGCAGGCTCAAAGGGGGTGAAGTAAGACCCTGTAGAACAAAGTTTAAGTACCAAGGCATAAGAGGTTCCGATACAAGAGGACAAAGTAACAAAGTGCCCTTCAGGAAAGCCTTACAGAGTCTATGTGCCATCAGGCTAGGCTCATCTGCGACATGAAAGGTAGAAATCGCTGTCAATTGGACTTTAATGGTTGTGGCCGCTGAACCCTGGTTAAATAGCATAGACAAGAACTCCAATACAGATGAAATTGGAGCTGTGTAAGGGTCAATCTATTTGGCATGCTCCCAGATTGAAAACCTCTTCCATTTGCTGCAATGAATCTTCCTGGTCGAGGGCTTATGAGAGGAAGATAAAATATGAACCACCTCCGGCAAAAAATGATGAAGCCTAACTAATGACGGAAGTGGAGTAGCCAGGCCGTCAACCGGAGGGTCCGAAGAGAGGGATGGAGCTGCCCTGACATGTGTGTCAGTAAGTCTGTTTTTGGGTCCAGAATCCAAGGAGCGTCCATGAGACAGGGATGGAGAAAGGGGAACCAAATTTGACGAGGCCAGTGTGGGGCAATCAGAATCCTTCTGCTTCCCAAGGATTGCGCTTTTTGAATAACCTTTGACAGCAAGGGGACCAGAGGGAAGGTATATAGTAGACTGGAGGGCCAATCGTGCACTAGAGCATCCCTGGGTGACTCCCCCTGAGGGGGGATCAACGTGAAGTAGCTGCTGCATTTGGCAGTGAGGGGGCTGGCAAAAAGATCACAGCAAGGCTGACCCCACCTGTGGAAGATCTGCTCCACAACTTGACAGTTCAGGGACCACTCGTAAGGCATCAGAATAGCTCTGTTTAGCCTGTCTGCGATCACATTGAACTTCCCCAGAATGTGCGTTGCCACCAGAAAACTTTGGGAAGACAATGCCTACTGCCACACTCGCATGGCCTCTCTGCAAAGGGGATAAGACTTGGCTCCTCCCTGCTTGTTCAGATACCACACCACTGACATATTGTCTGAGTGGATTGCAATAGTCCCGAGAGGAAGAAAACTCTGAAATGCTTGCAATGCTAGTAGCAGAGCTCTCATCTCCAGGACAATGATATGCAGATGCATCTCGTGCTCTTGCCACGTGCCTTGGACTGTCCTGCCTAGATAATGCCTCCCCACCCCATCTGGGAGGCATCCGTGGTCACCGTGGCAACTGGGGGCGCAGGAATGAAGGGATTTCCTGCATTCAGGTTGTCGGTGCAAAGCCACCAACTGAGATCCTGTTTGCACCGGTCTGCGAGTAGAATAGGGTGAGAAAGTGGAAGATGTTGAAGAGACCATTGGGCAAAGAGTAGCCACTGAAGGAGCCTCATATGTAACCTTGCCAGAGGGACTAACATAACTGTAGCAGCCATTGTACCCAACAGTTGGAGGACCGATCTTGCCTTCACTCTTCTCAGAGGGAGCAAGGCGTGAACTTGTTGTAGGACTCTGATTCTTTCCTGTGGTAGAAACGCCCGCATGAGGACAGTGTCTAGTTTGGCACCTATAAAAGTGACCCGCTGTGAGGGCAACAAGGCAGATTTTTCCCAGTTCAATGTGATGCCCACCTGTTGACACAGGTTGATAGTAGCGTCCCTGGTCTGAAGTAGTAGATGCCTGGAGGTGGCAGTTAAGGAACCAGTCGTCCAGATACGGAAACACTTGGAACCCCTGACGTCTCAAGTGAGCAGTCACCACTGCCATGCATTTGGTAAACACCCTGGGGGCTGTGGTGAGACCAAAGGGCAGGGCTCGAAACTGAAAATGACTGGCTCCCAGCCAGAAGCGTAGGGGACTTCTGGATGCCCTGTCCATTTTTATGTGGTAGTAAGCATTCTTGAGGTTGATGGAGCACATCCACACTTCTTTTCCCAACAATGGGAGAATAGACTGCAATGTGACCACTCGGAACTTGGACTTTTGCACATGGGTGTTCAATTGACTGAGATCCAATATGGGTCTCAGGTCCCCTGTTCTTTTCGGCACCAAAAAGAATCTGGAGTAAGTCCCTAATCCGATCTGGTCTGTGGGGACATGTTGGATGGCTCCTTTCTCTAGCAGCTTTGAAACTTCTGAAGTTGCGTAATCCCTTTGACTAGGTGGAACATCTGGGATTTTCTTGACTGGAGGGGGATTTGACAAGAAGGGGATGACATATCCTCCGGAAATTATTCCTAGAACCCATCGGTCCTGGGTGATATCTTGCCAGGCCTCCGGGTATAATGGGATTCGACCCTCGACTGGCTCTGAAACGCACAGTCGGGCCTCCCATCAGGAGCGGCGGTAGGGAGAACCACAAAAGGAATCGTGGTCTCCCGAGTTGCGAGGGCCTCGTCTGCCCCTAGGGTGGCATCTCCCTGAATAACCACCCCCTCCCTTGCCTCTGGAGGGGGGCTCACCTTGTGCACTGGGGAAAAAACCTCTGTGAATACTTGAACCACATTTTGCCACCCCTCTGGGCCTTGGGATGAGGCCTAGATGGAAGGGAAAAACGGAATCCTACTGTAGACAGAGTTTTTCCCTCCTGCTCGCACCTGGTGAGAGCGTCTTTCACCTTGGTTCCGAACAAAGAGGAACCATCAAAAGGGGCGGTAAATGAAGACTTGAAGGCCTCCGCGAAATGACAAAGGCGCATCCAGGCCTGCCTCCTAACAGCAGCTCCTGAACTTGCTGCCCTACTCGCTCCTTCGGCTGCATAGGAGATTAGCCTCATGGAGGAGTTTGCAATGGAATTGAGGGTAGACATCCGTGCATTGACAGTCTGGGCCACCGCCTCAAAAACATTATCCATGAGAGTATCTCCAAGCTCCTTGAGGAGATCTCTCTGGCGCAGTGTACACTGTGATAAATAATTCAGTGACCGTAAGGTAAAGGTCGCTGAAGAAAAAGTACGCTTCCCGTACCGGTCTATGGACCTAGACTCCTTGTTAGGGGGATGGATGGTGGAAGACGTCTCTGCTAATTCCTTCTGAGTGGCAGCTGCCACCACCATGGCATCCACAGGGACTCCCTTGGACAGAAATTCCTTATCAGGAGGAGCAGACAAAGTTATTGGGTCTCCTGGGGACTGGTTCCACAGCGTCAGGGGTTTCTCACACCCTTGGACAAACCAAATCCAGAAGCTCGAAGGGTGGAGATACCCAGGAGGTGGAGCGCTGAGCACCATAGGACTTCAGGAAGACAGACTCCTCCTCGGAGGGGGCTTTGGATGGCCAGTCACCTCTTTGTTGCAAAATCTGTAGGATGTCAGAGAAAGAAATATCCTCAGAGGATGATTTAGGGGACCACTCCGATTTCTCGAGGTCGGTGTCTGATGTGAGAGACTCACCCTGGGAATCTATGTGCTTCCTCTTACACATCATCTTTCTAGGTGGCTCCTCAGGCACAAACTGAGGGGCCCTCAGAAATATGGGGATCATTTGTGGGGAAACCCTGAGGCCTTGGGGCTCCGCTTTCCAGAGATAGATGGCGATCAGAGACCTGCACCGGTGCAGTAGGGGACAGAATGACCGACCCGCATGATGCCGCTGACTACCTGGTAGTGAGCTCTGCATGGCCTCGAAGGCTGCCCCCCCCCAGTCTGAAGAATGACCAGCCTCCAAAGCCACGAGAGGGCGACTAGGAGCAGAGAGGTGTCCTGAAGCTTCTCCCTCGGGTCCGACCGAAGAATCCTGAGTCCTGAACCCCGTGGACGGCACCGACAGGGTCCGAACTGATGGCACTGATAAGCCAGGAGGGGCTGTCGGAACCGACCTAGGGACATCACACAGAGCTGAACACTCCGGCTGCGAAAGCTGAGATGTGCTCGGAGGAGGAAGTATCAAAGCAGGTTGAGGGACTGGCTCTGGAGCAGACTGGGTCGGAGCCGAGAAAAAGAAGTTATGTACCTACCATAACGTTCCATCCATGTTAGTTGTCTTCTTCTCGACTTCTTTATTGCTGGTTGGGTTCGGAGCCAATCCTCTGCTCCAACTCGGCCATCTTCAAAAGCTCGAGAGCTGCTTAATGGCTCGAGGCCCCCTATATCCCATGATGCCTGGCGCTAGATACCCAGATCTCGTTTGGTAAGTCTAACTGCAGACATAATAATAAAGGAATCCTATCCTAGAATGCATAAATCCTACTGGAGAGACTACTAGTCAGAAAGAAATAGCGAGAGAAGACTCAGCCAGTGAAAAATCAAGAGGAACTCTTCTCGGTCCACTAGGATAGGGAGATGGAGGGTGGGACGCAAGAAAGAAGGCGAGAAGAAGACAACTAACATGGAACGTTACGGTAGGTACATACCTTCTTTATGTTAAGTTGTTCATCTCGCCTTCATTCTTGCTGGTTGGGACAGCGTCCCTAGCACCTAAAGTCCTGGGTGGCTCATCGGAAAAGACTCTTCAAAACAGTGGAACCAAAATCAGCTCTGCTCCTGGAAACCAAATCCAACTTGTAATGCGAAATGAAAGTATGTGGGTTGGCCCACGTAGCCGCAGCACAAATAGATTCTATGGGCAACCTAGCCTGAAAGGCCATCGAAGTAGCTAAAGCTCTGGTGGAATGACCTTTTGGTTTAACTGGCAATTCTTTATTCCTCAGTTGATATATGAATGTGATGACAGAAGTAAACCACCTGGATAAGATTACTTTGGTGACCGGAAGACCTTGTTTACCTACTGCATAAGACAGGAAAAGTTGGTTCGATTTTCTAATGTCCTTGGTTCTATGCAAATAAAAGCGTAGCTGCCTGTGAACATCTAACTGATGCAACTTATATTCCGCCCTGTTGGAGTGGTTAGGAAAAAACACAGGAAGGTCTACGGACTGATTCAAGTTACTCTCTGAAGAGACCTTAGGAAGGAAGGATTAGTCCTAAGAGCAACCCTGTCATTGTGGAATACGAGGTATGGGGGATGGACAGAAAGAGCCTGGAGTTCTGAAACTCTTCTGGCTGAAGTAATAGCTACCAGAAAAACGTTTTTCCAAGATAAGAACTTCAATGAACAAGAAGCTGCAGGTTCGAAAGTGGGCAAAATTAGAGAAGCTAAAATCAAATTTAGATCCCACGGTGGTGGAGGATCTCTCACTGGGGGCCTGAGCAGAGTGGTTCCTTTGAGAAAGGCTTTACATAGCTTATGAGACATGATATTGTTTTCAGACAGGCCAATGTGAAAATTTGAAATTACAGCTAACTGAACTCTAATTGTAGCGGAAGCGTACCCAGCATGGAAGAGTTCCACGAGAAATTCCAAAATGTAGTGTACAGGGGCTGAAAAGGGGTCTATACTTTTTTTTCCTCTGCCCAGGAAGAAAACCGTTTCCACTTACTAGCACAAGTTTTTCTAGTCGTAGACTTGTGTGATGAAAAAATGATTTCACGCACAGAGGGGGAGATATCTGGAAGCCTGGCTAAAGTTGGAAGTGGAGCAACCAAGCCATGAGATGGAGAGAGCATAGGGATTGGTGCAGCCTGCCCGACTGATGAATAAGGAGGTCTGGAACTAGGTCCAGAGTCCAAGGCTGCTCATGCAGATGGCGATGCAGGAACGGGAAATAGAAGTTATGTCCGTACCATAACGTTCAATGTGGAGTGTTCATCTCGCCTTTGTTCTTACACATGGGTTCGGAGCCGATCCTCGGCTCCGTGTCGCTGCAAGCTCTGCATCGAGAAGAAGCTCGAGACAACCTAATACCCACAATCCCCCTCTGCCTTTACCTCAGATCTAGTTTGCAAGCAAACCAGCAGTCAGAGAGAGAGAACACATTCATGCCAAAAAATCACATAGACACAAAAATACTTATATATATATATATATATATATATATACATGTATATCATATATACATATACAACAACTGCAATGCAAAAGCAGAATAACCCAGACCAGGCACCAAACTGAACGTTCTTCCTAAGGGTGGGAGGGTGGGAATGTAAGAACAAAGGCGAGATGAACACTCCACATGGAACGTTATGGTAAGGACATAACTTCTATATGTGAGAGTGTTCGATCTCGCCGTTTGTTCTTATACATGGGTAGCGTCCCTAGCTCCATGTTCCTGAGGAACTCACGGGAGGACGTTCTAGAGCACAGTGGAACCAAAGGTTGCCCTGTCCCTAGAAACCTTGTCTACCTTGTAATGAGAAATGAATGTATGTGGTTTAGACCAAGTAGCAGCCGCACAAATAGCGTCTAGTGGTAGCCGAGCTGCATGAGCCAGGGATGTAGACACTGATCTTGTAGACTGTCCTTTGGGTTTGTCAGATAAAGCTTGATTTGAAGAATCAAACATAGATGACACAATCAGTTAACCATTTAGAAAGAGTTCTTTTAGTAACCGCTACACCTTTCCTGCTATCAGCAAAGGCTACAAAAAGTTGATCAGATGTTCTGTGATCTTTTGTTCTATCCAAGTAAAATCTAAGTTGTCTGTGGACATCTAACTTGTGTAACATATACTCCATTTATTGGAGTGATTCTTGAAAAAGGTGGGTAATTCAATGGATTGATTAATATTGTTAATAGAGCAAACTTTGGGAAGAAAGGATGAATTAGTGCGAAGAGATACTCTGTCAGAGTGAAAGATTAAATAAGGGTGTTTAATGGAGAGAGCCTGAAGCTCAGATACTTGCCTAGCGGATGTAATGGCTACCAAGAAGAGGGTCTTCCACGACAAATATTTCAATGGACAAGAGGAGGCTGGTTCAAAAGGGGGCAACATTAACTTAGATAATAATAGGTTTAGACTCCAAGGTGACGTAGGAGATCTAACTGGTGGTCTAATATGAAAAGACCCTTTTAAAAAGGCTTTACAAAGTCTGTGGGCCATAACAGGAGCCCCACATTCTTCCACATGAAAATTGGAGATGGCAGCCAATTGCACTCTTAAAGTGGCAGGAGAAGCACCCTGGTGGAACAATTCTGTTAAAAACTCTAAAATTTTGTTTAAAGGAGCTATGACAAGGTCCAATTGCTGTGTATTTGCCCAGAATACAAAGCGCTTCCATTTACTAGTGTAGGTTTTAGTAGTGGAAGCTTTATGAGAAGCCACTAGTATATTCTGAACTGCAGGTGAAAGAAGATCAGACCTGGCTAAGTAGGGAATCGGAGCAGCCAAGCTGCTAGATGGAGGGACAAGAGCGAGGGGTGGGGAGCCCCTGACGAGTGAGTCAGTAGATCTGGCTCTGGGTCCAGGATCCAGGGCCCCCGAATGCGGTGTGTCAGGAGAAAGGGGAACCAAATTTGACGAGGCAAGAATGGGTAATGAGGATTATCGTCCTTTGCAGGTTGTTTGCTTTCTGCAGAAACTTTGTAATCAGGGGGAAAGGAGGAAAGGCATACAGGAGACCCGGGGGCCAATCGTGAATCAGCGCGTCCCTGGGGACTTCCCCTGGAGGGGGTAATAGGGCAAAGTAGCTCCTGCATTTGGCGTTCATTGGAGACGCAAACAGATCGCAGGAGGGCTGGCCCCACTTGCGAAAAATCTTCTTCGCAACTGACTGTTTTAGGGACCACTCGTGCGGCAACAGGATTGCTCTGCTCAGCCTGTCGGCTATGACGTTGGATGACCCCGGGATGTGCGTTGCTATCAGAAAGCGACCCGTGGACTCCGCCCATTGCCAGATTCTCATGGCCTCTCTGCATAACTGATAGGACTTGGTTCCCCCCTGCTTGTTTATGTACCAGACTACAGACATGTTGTCCGTCTGAACTGCAATAGTCCCTAGAGGAAGAAGGGGAGCAAAGTGCTGCAACGCTAGAAACACTGCCCTCAACTCCAGAACATTGATGTGCAGATTGTACTCTAAATTGGTCCATTCACCTTGGACTGTCTGTCCCTGAAAGATGCCCCCCCACCCTATCAGGGAAGCATCCGTGGTCACCGTAGCTGTCGGCGTGGGTAGCACAAATGGTCTTCCTCTGGAAAGGTTGCAAGTCTGAAGCCACCAGACTAGGTGCGACTTGCATGTGTTTGTGATCAGAATTTCGTGTGTCAGAGGTAGCTGTTGGAACGACCATTGTGCAAACAGTAGCCATTGTAGAACTCTCATGTGCAGTCTTCCCAAAGGTATCGCAATGAGAGAAGCTGCCATGAGGCCCAAAACCTTTAGTACCAGTTTTGCTGGGGATTTTCTGGATGACAGAAGAAGAGATATGTGAGTCTGAAGTGAAACTATCCTTTCTGGAGGAAGCCTTAGAATTAACTGATGCATATCTAATTCCGCTCCTATGAATAAGATACGCTGTGATGGCTGTAGTAAAGATTTTTCGAAATTTACGGAAATTCCAAGGTGAACACACAATTGAAGAGTGTAATCCCTGGCCTGTATTAGTTGACGCTGGGTGGTGGCAGAAAGGAGCCAGTCGTCCAGATACGGAAACACCTGGAATCCTAGGCATCTCAGGTGAGACGCTACCACTGCCATGCATTTGGTGAAGACCCTGGGGGCTGAGGTCAGACCAAAGGGCAGGGCTCGAAACTGAAAGTGACTGGCTCCCAGCCGAAGCAAATGATCTCTGGACGCCCTGGCCATTTTGATGTGGTAGTATGCGTCCTTCAGATCTATTGAGCACATCCAGTCGTCCCTCTGTAAAAATGGAAGGATCGATTGAAGCGTGACCATTCGGAACTTTTCTTTCTTGACGAAGGTATTGAGGTTGCTTAGGTCCAGAATGGGCCTCCAGTCCCCTGTCTTCTTTGGAACTAAAAAGAACCTTGAGTAAATTCCGAATCCTCTTTGGTCCGCTGGGACTGGTTGGATGACTCTTTTTTCTAGCAGCTTTGAAATTTCTATAGCTGCTGGTTCTCGCAGATGGGGCGGCACATCTGGGAGTCTTCTCTTTGGAATGGGTTTGTATAGGAATGGAATTCTGTAACCTCTGGTAACAACGCTTTTTACCCAGTTGTCAGTAGTAATGTTTTGCCAGGCCTGAGGGTACAAAGCTAAGCGACCCCCGACTGCCTCCAGAGCAGGACAGTCGGGCCTCCTCTCAGGAGTGCTGGAAAGGTTTTCCAGGGAGTGTATCCCTGTCACCTTGATTTTGCGGACCCCCTCTGCCGCCAGGGCGGCGTCTTCCACCTCTGCCTCCTCCTCTGCCTCTAGAGGGGGCATCACCCTGTGTGCCTGGGAAAGAACCTTGGGGTTTTCTAAACCACATTTTTCCACCGCGTTGCCCTTTGGGGTACGGTCTGGATGGGGTGGAAAAACGGACTCCAACAGCAGACAGAGTCTTTCCCTCCTGCTCACACCGGGTAAGGGTCTCCTTTACTTTGGGGCCAAAAAGAGTGGCACCGTCAAATGGGGCGTTAGTAAAGGAAGACTTGAAGGCTTCCGCAAATGAACATAAGCGCATCCAGGATTGTCTACGAAGAGCAATCGCTGAAGCTGCTGCCCTACTCGAACCTTCGGCTGCATAAGAGATCAGCCTCATGGACGAGTTTACAATGGATGCAAGGGTATTAAGTTGTGCTGTCACTTTCTCTGAGACAGCAGCATCTGTAGTACCCTGGAGGGTATCTCCCAACTCTTTGACTAGATCCCTCTGTAACCGTGTGAAGTGAGTCAAATAGTTCAGGGATCGCATAGAAAAAGTCGCTGAACTAAAAATGCGCTTCCCATATCTGTCCATAGTCCTAGAATCTTTATTAGGGGGATGGACAGATGAGGAAGATTCCGACATCTCCTTTTTCGTGGCCGCTGCCACCACCATAGCGTCCACTGGAATTCCTTTGGTCAAATAAGCCTTGTCCTGGGGTGCAGTAATGTATTTATTAGGCTTCCTAGGGACTGGCTCCACCGTGTCAGGAGCCTCCCACGCCCTTCGAGCAATCAGCTCCATTAATTTATCGAAGGGCGGAGTGACCCAGGAGGAGGAAGGGCGAGCACCAAATGCCTTCAGCAAGACTGACTCATCCTCAGAAGGGGGGAGGGACTGCCAGTCACCTCTCTGTTTTAGGATCTCCAAGATGTCAGAAAAAGAGACATCTTCTGAAGGTGACTTTGGGGACCCTTCTGACTCATCCAAGTCAGTATCGGATGTCAAAGATTCTTGTGGAGAATCTAAGTGTCTCCTCTTACACAATCTTTTCCTAGGGACTTCTTCGGGGGGAGCATCCGAAGAAGCCTCCGAGGAAGAGGGGGCACCCCTCCAGGGGTGGCTGAGACACCGGTGCTTGACGCTTAGATGTAGCCGTGGGTGCAGAGGAGGATAACGGTCCTTTATGGGGAGGAGAAGCTGTTTCGGCTGATGTGGTTGTCTGGGTAGACAACACCTTCCTCATGAGGTCGAAGGCCCCCAGGTCCCGAGTCGAGGTATCTCCCGGTTCCGAAGAAATGGGAAGAATCCCCGAAACAGGCACCGAAGGCATCAACCCCGAGGACGGAACCGAGTCGATCCGAGCCGAGGCCCCGAGAGGGAGCATCGGAACTGAAACATCGGTCCGACTCTCGGTCCCGGAACCAAGGATGGATCTTCGGCTCCGAGACTCCGGTACCGGATCCGACGGAGTCGAGACGAATGGAGCCGACCGAGAAAAGGACGGTTCTGGCACCGAGGGCTCCACAATCAGCAGATCAGCTTCTTCCGGCGCCGAAGACTGGACAGGTCTCGGAGGAGGAACAGATGGAGATAAGGGAAGGCCTTCAAGTCTCAACACCAATTGAGAGGAGACCGAGATAAGTTTGGATAAGGCCGTATATTCTCCATTAACTTCTGCACCACGCGGTCTACATCGGTGTCGGAGAGGGGTCTGGAAGAACGCGTCGAAGGAATGGAAGACGGAGCCGACCTCAACAGTGTCGGGGGAGGGAGCTCCATCACCGGTTCCAAGACTCGAGGCTCGGAAATTGACAACAGTTGAACACTCTGCCCCGAAGTCTGTGGAACCGGTGATCTAACTTTAGTTGAAGAGCTCGGAGCCAATGACCTGGGCTCCGACGTCTTCGATTCCTTCGAGGATTTGGATGCCTGGTCTGAAGCATCCAGAGCTTCTTGAAAGGTAGGTTTTAACAAAACCCTATCCATAAGTTTCCTGCGCCTATCTGTCATGACCCTCCCACTGAATGACAAATAGAGCAGTCTTCTTGCAGATGGAGAGGGCCAAGACAGTAGACGCAGGAACTATGATTGTCAGTAACTGACATCTTTTGCCCACATTGGCAACGCTTAAACCCCGATTTAGCCTTTTCAGACATCTCACACTAAATATATATAGAAACTGAAAAGTCAAGTCCAGTAAAGAAGTCAAGTCCGGTGAAATTGTCGAATCCAGTAAAGAAGTCAATCCGGTAGTCAAATCCTAGTAAGGGGTGGTAGGCCCAGAGGAAAACTCTAAAAAGTTTAAAATAAACTTAACGGAACCGAGAATCCCTCAACCTTACCACACACACACACTATGTCACTAACAAACTTTTTATAATAAAATTACTACGAAAAATACAAGAATAAATTCTTAATCTTATCTTAGGTGCTCGAGCTCGACCCAGTGATGCGAACGCTGCAGCGGCAAACTAGATCTGAGGTAAAGGCAGAGGGGGATTGTGGGTATTAGGTTGTCTCGAGCTTCTTCTCGATGCAGAGCTTGCAAGCGGCCGACACGGAGCCCAGGATCGGCTCCGAACCCATGTGTAAGAACAAACAGCGAGATCGAACACTCTCACATCCATATTTGTCGAGGCCAGTAAAAAGCAATGAGAATCATTTTGCAGCCCAATACAGTAGCTTTCTGAATTAGCTTCGGGATTAGGGGAAAAGGAGGGAATGCATAAAGAAGTCCCTGAGGCCAATCGTGGACTACAGCATCTCTGGAGGAATGCCCGGAAAGTTGAAGGAGAATGTAGAAATTGCTGCACATGCTGTTGAAGGGAGTTGCAAAAAGGTCGTAGCAAGGTTGGCCCCATTTGCGGAAGATTTGGTCTGCAACTACCTGGTTCAAAGACCACTCGTGAGGCATGGGAATTGCTCTGCTCAGCCTGTCTGCTATGACGTTGGACCTCCCAGGGTTGTGCGTTGCAATCAGAAACCATTGGGAAGAGATTGCCCACTGCCAGAGTCTGAGTGCTTCTCGACATAGGGGGTAGGACCTGGTTCCGTCCTGCTTGTTGATGTACCACACTACAGACATATTGTCCGTTTGAATTGCAATGTTCCCGGTAGGAAGAGAGTCCTGAAGAGCCTGCAACGCTAAGAGCACGGCCCTCATCTCCAAGAAGTTTTTTGGGCAGTTGGTACTCGTGAGGTTGCCAGGTGCCTTGGACTGTTCTGCACTGACAATGCCCCCCCCCCCCACCCGATCAGGGAGGCGTCCGTGGTCACTGTAGCAACTGGAAGGGGGAGTACAAATAGTCTGACGTGGAGCACTGATGTGGAGACCATCCACCACGCAAGGTGCTTCTTGCATGCTTGTGTGATCATAATCATGTAAGACATGGGAAGCTGCTGAAAGGACCATTGGGTGAAAAGAAGCGACTGCAGAATCTTCATGTGAAAAAGAATTAGAGGGACAAGTATGATCGTTGCTGCCATAAGACCCAGAGTGGACAAACCTGGCTTGAATTCTTCTGCATGCTAATAAAATCTTCACATGCTGGCGAATCACCAACACCCTGTCTGGTGGGAGGCTCGCTGACATGTCTTTGGTATTTAAATTTGCGCCTATAAAGGGCGACAATGCAGACTTTTCGAAATTTATTGTGATACCTAGCATGGACCAAGTTTCGACAGTGCAGTCTCTGGCTCGCAGAAGGTGATGCCTGGTGGTAGCAGTGAGGAGCCAGTCGTCTAGATATGGAAACCACCTGGAATCCTTGCCGTCTCAGGTGAGCAGTAACTACTGCCATACATTTGGTAAACACCCTGGGGGCTGTGGTGAGACCAAAGGGCAGAGCTCTGGACTGATAATGGCTGGCACCCAGCCGGAAGCAAAGGAAACTTCTGGAACGTCTGTCCATTTTGATGTGGTAGTACGCATCCTGAAGATCTATAGAGCACATCCAATTGTCCTGACCCAGGAAGGGCAAAATGGACTGTAGCGTGACCATCCGGAACTTCATTCTTTGTACAGACCTGTTCAGTCTGCTGAGATCCAGAATGGGTCTCCAGTCCCCTGTCTTTTTTGGTACCAAAAAGAACCTTGAGTAAATTCCGGATCCTTGTTGGTCTGCTGGGACTTGCTGGATGGCCCTTTTTCTTAGCAGTTTTGAGACATCTTGAACTGCTTGGTCCCTTAGATTGGGTGGAACGTATGAAAGGGACTTGTTTGACCTTAAGGGGGTGCGAACAAAGGGAATTCTGTAGCCTCCGGATATGACGGACTGTACCCCATTTGTCTTGTGTTATGTCTTGCCAGGCTCTTGGGTACAGCAATAATCTTCCCCCAACTGCCTCCAGAGGTGGGCAGCTGAGCAACCCTTCAGGGATGCTGGAAGGGCTTCTCAGAGAATGATTCTCTGTTGCCCTGATTTTGCAGACCCCCTCTGCCATGAGGGTGGCGTCTGTTATTGTTCCCTCTTCTGTCCCTGGATGGGAACTCACCACGCCTGTCCAGCAAGGCTCCCTGGGATTTCCGGAACCACATCTTTCCACTCTTCTGACCCTTGGGATATGATCTGGAAGGAGTGGAAAAATGGACTCCTATGGCAGAGAGTCTTGCCTTCCTGCTCACACCTGGTAAGGGTATCCTTCACCTGTGATCCAAACAGAGAGGATCCATCAAAAGGGGTGTTGGTAAAAGACGCTCTGAAAGGTTCCGCAAAGTTACATAGTCGCATCCAAGCGTGTCTCCTTAGGGCCACGCCTGTGCCTGCGGCTCTACTCGCACCATCGGCTGCATACGAAATGAGCCTCATGGAGGAGTTTACCACTGAATTAAGAGTCGCCAGCTGGGAGGCTGCCTTAGCCTGGGCCCCCTCAGCTGATGGATCTTGGAGGGTATCTCCAAGCTCTTTCAGGAGATCCCTCTGAAGACGGGTAAAGTGGCACAGGTAATTCAGGGACCTCATGGAAAAGGTCACTGAAGAAAACATCCACCTCCCATATGTGTGTCCTGGACTCCTTATTAGGGGGATGGACAGATGAAGTTTCAGCCAACTCCTTCTTTGTGGCCGCCACTATCACCATGGCATCAACGGGGACACCTTTGGTCAAGAACGGTTTGTCCTGTGGTGCAGTAATGAATTTTGCAGGTCTTCTAGGGGTCGGTTCCACTGTGTCTGGAGCCGTCCATGCCTTCCGAGCCACCACAGACATCAGTGGGTCGAAAGGCGGAGACACCCAGGAGGTGGAAGGTCGGGATCCAAACGTGCCCAGGAATACCGATTCATCCTTGGAAGGTCTTAGGGCAGTCCAGTCCCCCTTCTGCCTAAGCATCTCAAGGATGTCTGAGAAGGAGACATCTTCAGAGGGGGATCTTGGGGACCCTTCCGACTCCTCTAAGTCGGTATCCGATGTGACAGACTTGGGGGAATCAACATGCTTCCTCTTGCATTTCCTCTTGCGAGGTGGCTCCTCTGAATGATCAGGGGAGGCCTCAGAAGAGGAGGATACACCCAAAGGGGTGTCCTGGAGCACTGGATCCCCACGCTTGGGGTCTGGAAGAGGGGCAGAGGCTGACGGAGGCACCCTAGGCGGAGGAGCCGATGGGGGTCAATCGTGGGACTGACTCGGGGGCCAGTACACTCCTCATCACCTCAAAGGCATCCCTGCCCGGACGCAGAGAGGGCTTCGGTTCTGAAGAAACCAGAACCCCTCCCCGCACCGAGGGGGACGGCTCCGAGGCAGATGTGGGAGCCGAGCTCACCTCAGCCGAAGCCCCAAAGGGTAGAGAGGGGTCGGACAAGGGTCCGATGCCACTCAGCTCCTTGGAGACGACTAGGGAGTTTCGGCGCCCAGATCCCTCCAGAGATGGTAGCATGGAAGGGATCGCAGCCGACGACGGAACCAAAGGAAAAGGTATCAGAGCCGGTGGTTCCACGACTCGAACTCCAACCAACTCCGGCTCCGAGCTCATAGGATGAGTCGGAGGAGGAATATCTACAGCTGTGGACGGAGCAGACACCTGATGAGGGGGAATAGACAACATTTTGGCTGGGGCCTGTGATTTTAACAGCCTACTGACCACTCTTTCCAAGTCATGGTCCGAAAGTCTTGAGGACCGAGAAGAGTGGGATGAGTGATGACTACGCTCCGACTGGAGCAGAGGCGACTTCGGAGCCGAACGTATCGACTCCAGAAAAGGAGACCTGGATCTTTTTCGACTCTCAGACGGCTCCAAAGAACGTGTTGGAGCAGACTGGGAGGGAGGAACATCGGTTCCAGCAAGAGCAGAGATGGATGGTACGGCTTCACCCGACTGCTCCGAACTGGAAGCGGAAGGTTTAGGTGGCCTGGAACATTTCACGGGCTGAGCCTTCACCGGTGAATCTTGGGGTTTAAACAAACCCCTCAAGATCAATTTGTTTTTGCACTCCTGCAGGACTCTTGGACTGAAAACATGGCAAATCGAGCAAGAGTCCTGCAGGTGCACGGCGCCCAGACAATAAACACAAGAAGTATGACCATCTGTCAGAGACATCTTCTGACAACATGAGTCACACTTCTTGGATCCGGATGGTTTAGGATCCTTGGACATCCTGGAGGAAAACCAAGGACAAGAAACACACACACAGAAAGGTTAAGTTTGTTTCTGTGTCTTTCGGCTTTTCCCGGTTAGGGGTCGCCACAGCGGAACTCCGGTCCGCTGATTGGCAGTTGATTTTTACGTACCGGCTTGCCAGGCCTGTCGCACAACCTTCAACGAAGGTACACCCATTCACGCAGGTCTCCACGCAGAAGACGCTCTAGCTGAGAATTGAACCAGACAGCGTCTTACTGTGAGGCGACAATGCTACCGCAGCACCACCACCGCGGTTTACTAACCACTAAAATTTGCAGACTACAGCTACCAGAACCAAAAAACTACAAGCAGTACTACAAACAATGTAGATAACTATCACTAAACACTAACAGTGATACTAAGGAAATATATATATATATATATATATATATATATATATATATATATATATATATATATATATTTTTTTTTAAAGGGAGATAGAGAGAAAAGGTTATCCTCTAAAATGGAAAAACCTTTTTGAGGTAAGGAAAGGGAGAGAAGAGGGAGGGGAAACTAACTTAAATGAGTTTTTTGAGGAGAAGTAATCAGGATCTAGAGAAAACTAACTACAATACAACGGCTAATCTAATGACTAATTCTACACCAAAAACTAACAGTTTTGTGTCAAGAAAAATACAATAATAATAAAGTTTTATACGAACTGAGCCAGAAGAAAGTATAGTTTTGTACCTACCATAAATGTAGATGTCCAATAGATATGCAACTGCAGTCCTGACATATGGGTTGTCCTGCCTCAGGCAGCCCTTCGGTCGGCCGGATTCCAAAGTCTGGGTCCGGCGTCGGCTGATGTCGCCTCTTCCCCGACGTCAGAGAGGCCGGGGTATAAAAGCATCAGCCGACGCCATCTTCTTCAGTGTTTCTTGCCCCAGGTGCCCTCCAAGGAAGGCTAAATTTAGAGAATGGATAAAAATTCCAGACATACACAACAGTAATAAGCAGATACACCAGAACAGATATCCCCAGCTAATTTGAAAAAGGGGAGTGGACCCTAAAAAAAGAGAATTACAGAGGGGTAGGAGGGAGGGAAAACCTGACTGCAGTTGCATATCTATCGGACATCTACATTTATGGTAGGTACAAAACTGTACTATGTCCTTCAAGAATGCAACTGCAGTCGTGACATATGGGTTGAATACCATAGCCAAGCTGGGGGTGGTAGGATCTAAGATAAGGATGGTGTAGCTAAAATGCCCTGCAGGACTGCAGAAGCAAAGCCTGCTTGGGATCTGGAATATAAAGGCAGGTTGTAATGTTTGGAAAATGTATGCACGGAGCTCCATGTAGCAGCTTCTAGAATGTCCTTTGTAGCTACCCCTCTTAGAAAGGCTGTGGAGGTGGCTGTAGCTCTGGTGGAGTGTGGCCTGATATTGGCTGGCACACCTTTTCCATGGAAAGAGTAGCAGAATCTGATGCAGTTTCCAATCCATTTTGAAATTGTTTGTTTGGAAATTGCCTTTCCTTGTACTCCAGCAGCGTAAGCTACAAATAGTTGGTCAGACTTTCTGTTGGCCTTTGTTCTGTCCAAGTAGTAGCGCAACTGCCTGTGTATGTCCAAAGTGTGCAGAAGCTTTTCTCCTTTATTTTGAGGATTGGGAAAGAAAGTAGGCAGGTGAATTGCTTGATTTAGAGAAACCCTGGATATCACTTTTGGCATGAATGAAGGATTGGTTCTTAAAGAGACTCTGTCCTGATGGAAAATGAGAAATGGAGGTACTGCCATGAGGGCCTGTACCTCCGAGACTCTTCTTGCTGAAGTAATTGCCAACAGGAAAACTGTTTTCCAGGAGAGAAATTGCAATTCTGAAGATGCTGCTGGCTCAAAAAGGAGGAAGAGTTAATTTTTCCAAGACGAAGTTGAGGTCCCATGCAGGCACTGGTGGTTTCCTTGGAGGTTTAATATTCTTTATCCCTCTTAGAAACTGTCTTAGCAAAGGATGTGAAAACACAGGTGGATCACAGTTGTATTTTGCTGAAATTACTGAAGCGTGTATTTTTATGGAAGAATATGAAAGGCCATTGTGAAGCATTTCTGCCAAGTATTCTAGTATCTGTGGGATGCTCATTACTGATGCATCCTGACCCTTGTTGGCATTCCAGATGTTGAATCTCTTCCATTTGGCTGAATAAGTTTTTCTGGTGGAAGGCCTGCGTGCTTCCAGTAAGATCTCTTGAACTTTTTTGGAGAGAGAGATATGGGGAGAAGTCATGGAACCCTCCAAGCTGTCAGTTGCAATGTTTGCAGGTTGGGATGAACAGTCCTGTAATTGTGCTGAGTTATAAGCAGAGGCCATTGAGGCAGGAGCCACGGCTTGGTGCGAGTTATGCTACTTAGTAATGGATACCAGTGCTGTCTTGGCCAGTCTGGAGCTATCAAAATGCCTTTCAGTTGTTCTGCTTTGATCTTCAGTAACACCTTGGTCATTAATGGTAGAGGTGGAAATGCATAGATTGTTAGAGAATTCCAGCTGAAGGAGAGAGCATCCATTCTCCAGGCTTGAGGATGGTGTGTCCTTGAGCAGAACTTCTTCAGATGATGATTGAGGTGTGAGGCAAAGAGATCTATGTCCGGCCTTCCCCATGCATGAGCTATTTGTGAAGAAATATCTGGATGCAACATCCATTCCCTCTTGGTCCATAATGTTTCTGCTTAGACTGTCCGCCAGAACATTGTCCTTGCCTGGGACAAACTGGGATTGCAACTGTATGTTCAGTTTCAGGGACTTTTCCCAAAGAGTCATTGTTAGTCTGCAGAGGGGGTAAAAATGGGTGCCTCCCTGTTTGTTTATGTACCACATAACAGTGGTGTTGTCTGTCTTTATTAGCAGATGACCTTGCTGAAGAAATTTTCAAGGCCTCGATTGCATGAATCACTGCCAACATCTCTTTTTGATTGATGTGCAGATGCAATTCTCGGGGTGCCCATTGCCCTTGAATGCATCTGCCCTCCATGTGCGCCCCCCCATCCATGATCTGAGGCGTCTGTTGTAATGGTTTGGCTTGCTTGAGGTTTGTTGAAAGACATGCCTTTGTTTAGCTGGCTTGCTTGTGCCCACCACAAAAATTCCTTTTGTAGACGTGGAATGAGTGGAATAATTGCTTCTAAGTTGTGGCTGTGTTGAGACCATAAACTTTTAGGTACAATTGTAGTTTTCTCATGTGTAGTCTTGCCAGTGGAATCAGAAGAATGCAAGATGCCACGAAACCCAGGGCCTGCAGGATTTTCCTTGCAGTATTCTGGGTGTGCTTTGCTAGGCTTTTGAAGTAATCTGGTAATTGTTCTTGTTTTTCTTCTGTGAGGAAAGCCATTTGTGAGTTTGTGTCCAGTTTGGCTCCTAGAAAAATTATTTGTTGGGATGGCAGTAGTCTTGATTTTTGAATGTTGACTGTGTATCCCAAAGCCTGTAGTAAGTGAATGACATAGTCCAAGTTTCTTATCAAGGCTTGCTTGCTGTCCGCTTGTATAAGGCAGTCGTCCAGGTAAGGGTATATTTGTATCCCCTGAAGTCTGCAATGTGCAATTACTGATGCCAGGCATTTCGTGAATACTCTGGGCGCAGTAGATAAGCCAAAAGGCAATGCTGAGAATTGATAATGCTCTGACCCTGCAAGAAATCTGAGGTATCTTCTGCAGCTGTGTCTGATTGGGACATGCAGGTATGCCTCCTTGAGGTCCAGAGTAACCAACCAAGACCCCTTGCCCAGCATGGGAAGAAGTTGCGGTAACGTCCGCATTTTGAATTTTGGCACAATGAGAAAAGTGTTTAGAGCGGACAAGTCCAGTATAGGTCTCCATTGCTTTTCTTTTCTTGGAACAAGGAACAGTCTTGAGTAGAATCCCTGGCCTTGTTCCTGAGGAGGAACCTTTTCTATTGCTTTGATTTGTAGCAGCTTTGAAACTTGTATGAGTGCCTCTGCCCTTTGATTTTGTGGCAGGTTTGGCATGCCTTGTCTTGTTGGTAAGGTATGGAAGTGGAACCTGTAACCTTTGTCTATTATGTCCAAAATCCATTTGTCCTTTGTACAAACGTGCCAATTTTTTGAAAATAAAGATAATTTTCCGCCTAAAGGTGCTTCTCTTTGAGCCTTGGTCAGCGGTGTCAAAGTCAAGTCATTGTGATTGTCCCTGTGGAGCAGTAGAAGTCCTTGCGCCACTTCTCTGATTAGTTGGTTGCCATTGGCGGCCCCTGTAGGAGCCTCGGTATTGCCCTCTACCTCGAGCACGCCTGTTTTTTCCCCTTTGGAACTTGTCAGTGTCTGGAAAGGACCAATTCTTCGAAGGCCAATTTCTACTGAACCTTGGTGGCTGAACCTGGAGGAAATCTTTGACTGTTTGTACTGATTTAGCCTTTTCCTCAATTGATTTAAACACACCCTGTGCATTAGCACCAAATAGCTTGTCTTTTTCCAGAGGTGCATCTAGAAGCTTTACTTTAACATGATCTGGCAATGTCTGTTCTTTCAATCAAGCATGTCTACGTATGATGGCCCCTGTCCCTGTCATAGCTGCCCTACATGAAGCCTCCAATGCATCATAACCACACTGAAGAAAATGATTGCTAACCTGCTGAATATTATGAACCAAATCCTGCAAGGCCTTTCTATCTAAAGGCTCAGGAGAGGCTAACTTTTTCTGCAAATCATCCGTCAAGAAATCCTGATACTGAAACATATGAAAAAGACAGTTAAGTGCCCTCATGGCAAGGGTGGATGAGGTATAAACGTTTTTACCCCACCTCTCCAGGTACCTAGATTCCCTGTCTGCGGGCAAAGGATTTTTGGCCGTGGAAGTGGCCACTCCTTTGGGCCCCTGAGAAATAGTTTCTAGATCAACAGAGTGGGCCTTAAAGAGATGTTTATGAGTTTCAGGAACCCTGTAATATCTGTCTGGCTTGACAGGAGCAGGAGGGAGAGAATCAGGAGAAGTACTGGAGTCTGAGAACACATCATCCAATACATCTAACACTGGGGGTATAGCTAAAGGCCTGTGCTGGGGTAACTTAAGGAAAGTCCGAAGCCTTTTCCTGGAGTCGGAGAAATCCTGGCCCTGCCACTGGAAATGCTCTCTCATGGAGTGGAGAATTTCCCCGAAGGAAATATCCTCAGGAGGAGAGGCAGAGGGAATGAATTCATCAGCATCAGAATCCTCGTAGGCCGGGAAGGATTCTTCCTGGGAATCTGAATGGCCTGACTCACCAGAGGCTTCATCTGAGGAAAGGGCATCTGCCTGCTCAACCCTAGGCCTTTTATCTGAAGGCGGCTGAGAACCTCTGTCTGGATGAGCCTGAGAGCCCTTGATTAAGGAAATTAGATCTGCAGCTAAAGTCATGATCTGTTTATCAGAAGTGGGACCCTGTGAAAAAGATTTAGGAGGGTGAGACTTAGCCTGGCTGGCAGCCTTAGCACGTGTGTAGGCCTTGATAGACAGACACAGGAGGCATAGCTGCCCCACGTGCTGGAGTAACTTTGTCCACTGGTATGGTGTCAGGCAAATCTTGGGCTTCGGTTTCAGGAGGAAAATCAACAACCGGCACCAGGGTAGCCTCCGGGACCGAAGTGTGCGGTAAAGCGGTGTCGTCAGCCTGGAGCGGTTGAATTACCACCTCCGAAGAGACCGATGCACTCGCGGTAGGCTTTAGCGTGGTGTCGGTGGAAGTCGCGGGCCGTGAATGTCGGTCCCGGTCCTTACGTTTTTTGGAAATATGTGCTGTCGGTAGTTCCGACGGCATGATATAGGAGTAATTTTCCCAAAAAAAGTCTTCAGCAAATTCTGCCCGGCGCCTAAGTGTGCACTTATTGAAGCAAGCACAGGCAGCACAGGGAGAGATGTCGTGGTCTGGGCCGAGGCAGGGAAGGCAGTAAGAATGGAAGTCCTTATGAGGTATTTGTTTACCACAAGACAAGCAATTATTACCTTTTGCAGTTTTATCTGACATCGGCTGAGGCAAGAAAAGGTTCCCCAATGGGGTACTTAGCTTTTTGATGACTTCGGATCTGAAAACACAGGAGCTGGCCGACCGGCACTTGCGAACTGCTTCTGCTTTGGGCACCGCGCGGCAAGAAAGACTGAAGAAGATGGCGTCGGCTGATGCTTTTATACCCCGGCCGCTCTGACGTCAGGGAAGAGGCGACATCAGCCGGCGCTGGACCCAGACTTTGGAATCCGGCCGACTGAAGGGCTGCCTGAGGCAGGACAACCCATATGTCAGGACTGCAGTTGCATTCTTGAAGGACATCAACCTCGCAGCAGAAGCGGCAAACGAAATCTGGGTATCTAGCGCCAGGCATCAAGGGATATAGGGGGGCCTCGAGCCAGTAAGCAGCTCTCAAGCTTTTGAAGACGGCCGAGCAGCACACGAGTTTTCGCAGATGGCCGAGTCGGTGCCAAGGATCGGCTCCGAACCCAACCAGCAAGAACGAAGGCGAGATAGACAACTTAACATCAATTTTGCCAGAACCGGTGATTGAGGAGTCTCTGCACCACTCTATCGACGTCCACATCTGATAAGGTCCTGGAAGATTTGGAGGATAGAAAAGGAGATAGAGACCTCCTCTCTGAAGGGGACCTGCGAGGAGGGGATACTAGCCTAATGCTAGGCGATCGGCTTCTAACAGGTTCCAAGAAGATTGGAGCCGAAGCAGGTTCCATAACAACTGACACTTCCTGCGGCCCTGAGGACAATGGAGCAGAGGATATCGAAGCAGACTTTGCTAATTTCTCCGGTGGCTCCGAGGAGACTGATGGAGCCGGACATCTCTTTTTTGATTTAGAGGATTTTGCCTTAGAGCTGGACACACTCTCCAGACCCTCCTCGAAGAAGGGTTTCAGAAGTCACTTCAAAATCAATTTATACTTCCTTTCCTTAGAACTCACGGACTAAAGGGCATGACAGAAGCTGCACGACTCCTGGAGATGAATTGCTCCCAGACAAACACACAGTGTGTCCATCTGTAATGGACATTTTATAACTGCACCTAGAGCATTTCTTGAAGGCCGAGAGATTGTGCTCCTTAGTATCTTTGGACAAAGTTAACCAACAACAATTAACCACTGAATAAATGGACCAACGGTCACAACAGTCACAAGGCGGGAAAAAGACTACAACAAACAGAATACCACAAGATCTCGAAGTTAAACGATCCTAGACACAAACAACAGGGGGGGAGGACTAATACCTCTAAATGGTTTTTAGTCCGGGTAAACTTTTATGACACAAGGAAAGCAAGGGGACAGACTAGGTCCTCAAACTGAAAATGGGCCTAGCCCATTGGAAACAGCTAGTGGGATACCACATTAAAAACCATCAAAAACACTTCCACAAGACAAGAACACACAATAGCTATTAAAATAGCTTTTTTGCAAAAAATTTCTCTAATAAAGAAGAAAGGATACTTAGCCACAGCCAAGAGCGATACCACGTCCGAGCTACACGAGCGGCAAACGAGATCTGGGGATAGACAGCAGTGCAGCATGGGATACCATCTTAGCCCAGCCAATAAAAAGACTTCGAGCTAAAAAAGTTTGGCAGAGCCGGAGCAGACATTTGGCTCCGAACCCAAGGGTAAGAATGTAGGCGAGATTGGACTACATAACATCTTGTTTCTCCTTCTGATTGGCCATGGAAAGGGAGGGAAAAGACAGGACAAGGAAATGCTATGGTGGAGAGAAACCAGAGTAAGGGAAAAAACTATTCTAAACTTTTTTTTTTTTTAAACTTCTAAGAAGAAAAGGAGGGACTAGGAAGGCAGAGGCAAAAAAAGAGAAAAATAAACTAAGTTATGTGACAAAACACCAACAAACCTGCAGAGGAGTTCAAAAGCACTGGAACCTCACTGGTATTCCGAAGAGTGGTCACCGAGATTTGAGGTAATCTGAAGATAAGGGGAACTATGGGTAGGAGGGAGGAGCTTGAGCATGGAATCTTTAGCCAGTGAAGTGGACAGTCAGTTCCAAGGGTTGGAACAGACACCCACAGGTTATTGAATGAATGAAGATGACAACATCAGATACAATGTTTCTGGAAAAATATTAAAAATAGGGTTAAAAAGTAAGGCAAAAAAACCTAGAAGTTATGTACTTACTTGCACCTTATCTTTTATATGTATATAACATATATACATAAAAATATATATACATATTTACAAATTACTATAATTCAGTCAAGGAAGAGGCTGAAAGTCATATCTCTGCAGCCAGATAATTTTGTCCACCAGTTCCTCCAGGAACGGGAGGGGGATGGAGGGTGGGACGCAAGAATACAGGTGAGATGGACTATAAACATGGAATGTTATAGTAAGTACATAACTTCTAGAGGTTATGTAGTCCATCTCACCATAATTCTTGCTGGTTGGGAAAGCGTCTCTAGCACCTAAACCCTAGAGTGGCTCAGGAAAAAAGACTTTTCAGTACCATGGATCCAAAGAAAGCCCTGTTCCGGGAGGTCAAGTTCACTTTGTAGTGAGTGATAAAGGTGTGAGGTTTCGCCCATGTAGCAGCTGCGCAAATCAAATCTAAAAGAAACCTTGCTTGAAAGGCAGATAAGTTGAGACTGACCTAGTGGAGTGACCTTTTATCTTCCCTCATAATTGTATGTCATTCTTTTGGATGATACAGTCGGTAAGCCATTTAGACAAGGTCACCTTAGAGACTGGTAATCCTGTCTTCTTATCAGACAAAGAGACAAAAAGTTTGTCTGACTTCCATAGAACAACAGTCATTAGAAAGTAAAATCATAACTACCTATACACATCAAGCTGGTGTAGTTTATATTCTGCCTTGTTGGTGTAATTGGGGAAAAAGACTGGCAATTCCATGGACTGGTTTATGTTGCTTTCAGAACAAACCTATGGGAGGAAGGCGGAATTAGTTCTGAGAGATACCCTGTCCTTATGAAATACAATACAAGGTGGATACACTGAAAGAGCCTGCAGTTCTGAAACTCTTCTGGCCGATGTAATGGCAACAAGGAAGAGGGTTTTCCACGATAAATATTTCAGATCACATGTAGAAGCAGGTTCTTAGGGAGATGTAGTCAGAGAATTTAGAAAGTACAGTTGTGTACACTTACCATAAATGTAGATGTTAGAGCATATTCACTGTTGTAGTCATTACATTTGGGCTCAGTCGGCCTGAATAACAAAGTCTTGGGTCCTGCGTCGGTTGCTGTTTCCTCTTCCATGACGTCAAGTCGTCAGGGGTATAAAACATTCAGCCGACGCCATTTTATTCAGTTTTTCTTGCCCCAGATGTCAGGTGCCCCCCAAATGGGGAGCAAAAAAAAAAAAAAAATATATATATATATATATATATATATATATATATATATATATATATATATATATATATACACACACACACAAACACACACACACACAGAAATATATATATATATATATATATATATATATATATATAAATGCACTTTTAGAAACAAACTACCTTCAACTAAAAACAAATACACCACAAAGGCTTTAGTGTATAGTGAAGGGGAAAAAAAAGTACAGAAAGGGGGATGGCGGGTGGGTAACCCAGACTACAAACAGTGAGCACACTAACATCGACATTTAGGTAAAAAACTTTCTTACACTGTGAAGGACATCAATGAGGAAGAGAAAAGGCAAACACTACTAAAAACTCCTGATGCCCACCACGTCAGTAAAACTTAATAGTAAAATCAAAACTTTAATAAAAAGAATATAACATAAAATAAGCAGTCCTCTGTCTTCCGATAAGTGCTTTCGGCAAAAAAGCCTTCCTCAGATCATATAAAAAGGACTGTTCAGCTTTTGTATTTATAAGGCATCACAGCCATTCCTCATTTAGTTCTCTGACACGCCCTTATTGCAAACCAAAAGGAGGCCAGCTTGCAGAGAGGTATAATTTCCTTCACTGTAATTAAAGGGGCAGTGCTTCTCTTTACTATAGGATTGTATATGAGAAAACTAATAGCTATGGATGTGAATACATTATATGAATGAAGCAACATTCAAGTAAACTTGCTAATCATATTCCTTCTATTCTTAAGTGTAGGTTTTAATGGCACAATAGTATTCAAGCCTGGTGATCTGTTTGCTCTTAAATTAATTATCCAGCATGTTTCCCTTCGCTCTGTGCGATTATGAACATCACCTCCTCTTGTGGTCTGACAGACTGCCTCTATGGCCTTAAACACAAAGTAATGAGAAGGATACTGTGCTACGTGGGCTGCTAAGGCATTATTGGGATCTTTCTGTTTGATGTTCCTCAAATGTCTGAGGATACGTTCCTTAAGACGTTGATCTGTTTTGCCAACATAGAAAGCACTACATTGGCAGCAAGTCGCTAAGTATATGATGTGGGAACTAATACAATCAGCATAGACATTAAAATTGTACTGTTGCCTGGAGTATGGATGTACAAAAACATTGGAGCTGTCAATGGAGTTGCAAGCTTTGCATCTTAAGCACTTGAAAGTGTCCTTTCTATTAGAATTGGGCCTATTTCTTTCAAATGATCAAGGTAATTAAATCCTCAGCCATTTTGATCTGTTTTTTAGGCATAGGGGCCTGAGCACGTGGATAATGAGTCATTATAGAAGATGTGTTTGACCTTGTTTTTGAGGCTGGCGTCGGTTTAATATAAAATTGTTGAGGCCTGAAAACACCCTCAGAAGCCGGTGCCTGCTCAGCGGCTCCGGACCCATCCAAGGGAGAGACATCCGCGGGTTCAATACTCTGAGAATCTCGTGGCATACTGGACTCCAAATGGGTCTTGGTAGAGGCCTGCGACTCAAAAGTAGCGGGTATCAGGGGCTGCGAAAGCATCTCACTGAGTACCGGTGACTTGCTTAGGAGAAGCTTTGCTGGTTTTGGACATCGATGGTCTCTTTTCCTTTGTGTTTTTTGTGAACTCCGGTAGTCGGATTGCTAACGGACAACATTTCAGGATAATTAAATCTTGAATCAAAATATTTAGTAGCAAAAATATACCTACACTTAATCGTGCTTTGGTTAAATCTAGCACAAAACCGACAGCAAAGCACGTTGTGATCTGGGCCTAGACAAGGAATACAGTACAAATGAAAATCTTTATGAGTTATTTGCTTCCCAGAAGCAATGCAACTATTAAATTTTTAATGATATCGGTAAGGAACAAGAAAAAGTTTCCCCAACGGGGGTACTTCGCTTTAGTTTGAAGACTTCAGTTCTGAAATGCGAAAATTTCAGGAGTTGGCCGACCGGCACTTGCGAACTGCTTCTGCTTCGGGCACCGTGCGGCAAGAAAGACTGAATAAAATGGCGTCGGCTGCATGTTTTATACCCCTGACGACCTGACGTCATGGAAGAGGAAACAACAACCAATGCAGGACCCAAGACTTTGTTATTCAGGCCGACTGAGGGCAGCCTGCCAGCAGATTACCCAAATGTAATGACTGCAACAGTGAAACACAAAGAAAGTACAGTTGTGTACACTTACCATAAATGTAGATGCTCGCATGTATTCACTGTTGCAGTCATTACATTTGGGTAATCCTGCTGGCAAGGTGCCATCAGTCGGCCTGAATTCCAAAGTCTTGGGTCCTGCGTCGGTTGCTGTCTCCCCTTCCCTGACGTCAGGGGTATAAAAGATGCAGCCGACGCCATTTTCTTCAGTTTTTCTTGCCTCAGATGTCAGGTGCCCCCAAAAGGGTAGGTGAGATATATATATATATATATATATATATATATACATATATACATATATATATATATATATATATATATATATATATATATAAAACATACATGCACCAAAATAAAGTTCACCTTCATCTACAAGCAAATACACCACATAGATTGTATAGATCAAAGAAGTAAAGATAAGTTCCAGCAGAAATAAGGGGGATGGCGGGTGGGTAACCTGGACTGGAACAGTGAATACACTCAAACATCTACATTTATGGCAAGTGTACACAACTGTACTATGTTCTTCATGTTTCACTGTTGCTGTCATTACATTTGGGTAGAGTCCCAAAGCTGTGGTTGGGGGGCTGGAGCTAAACAACATTAGGAGCGGCTAAGAGGCCCTGCAGAACTGCAGTGGCAAAGCCTGCTCTGGATTTAGAGTAAAGCGGCAGATTGTAACGCTTTGTAAAGGTGTGCACTGAACTCCAAGTAGCAGCCTCTAAAATGTCTTCGGTTGGTACTTTCATGAGAAAGGCTGCAGCTCTGGCTGAATGTGGCCTAATGCCCTTAGGCACTGGCTTGCCATGCTGAGAGTAGCAGAAACGACATTGATGCTGTGGTTGGGGGGCTGGAGCTAAACAACATTAGGAGCGGCTAAGAGGCCCTGCAGAACTGCAGTGGCAAAGCCTGCTCTGGATTTAGAGTAAAGCGGCAGATTGTAACGCTTTGTAAAGGTGTGCACTGAACTCCAAGTAGCAGCCTCTAAAATGTCTTCGGTTGGTACTTTCATGAGAAAGGCTGCAGCTCTGGCTGAATGTGGCCTAATGCCCTTAGGCACTGGCTTGCCATGCTGAGAGTAGCAGAAACGAATGAAGTGACCTATCCACTTTGAAATAGTCTGCTTGGAGATAGCCTTTTCTTGTGATCCTGCAGCATATGCCACTAGTAATTGCTCTGTTTTTCTGAAAACTTTGGTTCTGTCCAAGTAGAATCTAAGCTGTGTGTGTACGTCCAAAGAATGCAGAATTCTTTCCCCCTTGTTCTGTGGATTTGGATAAAAAGTTGGCAGATGAATGGTTTGGTTAAGAGCCACACTGGACACCACTTTAGGCATAAATGTTGGGTTTGTCCTCAGGGAGACCCTGTCCGGATAAAAAATGATAAAAGACTCCACAGCATGAGTGCCTCTAGCTCTGAAACTCGTCTTGCAGAAGTTATTGCTAGGAGCAAAGCTGTTTTCCAAGATAAAAACTTTAAATCAAGCAGTAGCAGCTGGTTCAAAAGGAGGCAGGGTGAGTTTTTCCAAGACATAGTTGAGGTCCCATGCAGGCATTGGTGATCTCCTTGGAGGCCTTAAATTTTTGGCTCTTCTGAGGTACTGTTTTAATAAGGGATGAGAAAAGATTGGTGGCTCTGCATTGTAATGAGCTGAAATGGCAAAGGCATCAATTTTAATAGATGAGAAAGATAGGCCTTTGTCTAGCATCTCAGTTAAGTATTGTAAAATATGAGGAATATTTGGCACAGCTGTATCTGTTCCTTGTGCCTGGTTCCAAGCACAGAATCTCTTCCATTTTCCAGCACAAGATTTTCTAGTACTAGGCCTTCTGGCTTCCAAAATGCCATCCATCACAGCTTTGCTGAGAGGTGTGTTTTTGTATGACTATATTATCCACCATGCTGCCAGGTTAAAGTCCTGGCTGTGCAGGATCTGACTGTTTTGCTGGGACAGTAGATGCGGTACTTCAGGTAGGGTCCAAGCTGGGCATTGAGACAAGCTCCTTAATATTGGTTACCAGTGCTGGTGGGGCCAGTCTGGTGCAATCAGTATCATCTTTGGCTTCTCCTGTCTGACCTTTAGGAGTACCTTGGGGAGGAGAGGCAGAGGGGGAAAAGCATACACGGATAGGTTTTTCCAGCTGAAGGATAGGGAGTCCACTTTCCATGCTTGTCTGTGATAAATCCTTGTGCAAAATGTCTGTAGTTGGTTGCTGTGAGGGGAGGCAAATAGATCTATGTCCGGGCATCCCCATTTCCTTATCATCATGCTGAAGACTTGTGGATCCAGCTGCCACTCGTGGGGATCCATGAGGTTTCCGCTTAGTTTGTCTGCCAGAGTATTTTTCCTTCCCAGGAGGAATTGTGCCTACAGATGTACTTGGTAAGTCAGTGCTGTGTTCCACAAAGTCATGGCTAGTCTGCAAAGGGGGTAAGAATGTGGTGCCCCCCTGCTTGTTTATATGCCACATGACCATGGTGTTGTCTATCAGTAGTTGTCTTGGTTGAAGTAGGTCCTTGAAAGATGTCAGGGCATTTTGAACAGCTAGCATATCTTTTTGATTGATATGTAGATGCATTTGGTTTGGGGTCCATGTTCCCTGAATGCATCTTCCTGCCATGTGGGCCCCCCAGGCATAATCTGACGCATCCGTTGTTAGTTTCTGCCTGGCTGGGGGCAATGTGAATGGCTGTCCCTTGTTTTGGTGACAAGCCTTTGCCCACCATCAAAACTCCTGTTGCAGGTGGGGAATGAGAGTAATAATAGTTTCCAGGCTGTGGCAATGTTGACCCAAACACTTTTTAGGTACCATTGAAGTTTCTTCATATGCAATCTTGCTTATGGAATTGGTAGGATGCAGAATGCCATGAAACCCAAAGCCTGCAGAATTTTTCTTGCAGATAACTGGGCCTTTGTTGCTAACATTTTGAAATAGGTAGTCAGTTGTCTTTGATTGTCTGGCGTGAGATAAGCCATCTGGGCAGTTATATTTAAGCTTGCACCCAGGAATATTATCTCGAAAGGGGTACTAGTTTTGATTTCTTTACGTTGACTGTGTACCCTAGGCATGTTAGAAGTTTTTTCATAAACGCCAGATGCTGTAGAAGAATGTCCTTGTTCTCTGCTTGAATTAGACAGTTGTCCAAGTAAGGATATATTTGTATTGCTCTTTGTCTGCAGAATGCAATTACTGGTGCCAGGCACTTTGTAAAGACCCTGGGCGCAGTAGATAAGCCAATGGACAGTGCAGAGAATTGGTAATGCATTGAGCCAGCCTTGAATCTGAGGTATCTTCTGCCTATTTGTCTGATTGGGACAAGCAGGTATGCCTCTTTTAGGTCTAAAGTTACAAGCCAAGCGTTCTTGCCCAGCATGGGCAGAAGCTGCTGCAAAGTAAACATTTTGAATTTTGGTATATCCAGGAATGTATTCAGAATCGATAGGTCCAGTATTGGCCTCTAGGCCTTGTCCTTTCTGGGTACCAAGAACAGTCTTGAGTAAAATACTTGTCCCCGCTCTTCTCTGGCACTAATTGAATGGCTCTCATGTCCATGAGGGATGAGACTTGTTTTTGTGCCTCTGCCCATTGATTTTTTGGCAGATCTGGCCATCCGTTTGTCTTTGGCAGGGTATGGAAATGGAACTTGTAGTCTTGTGACACGATATTTAGAACCCACTTGTCCTGGGTTATAATGTGCCAATTTTGAGAAAAACGTGCTAATTTTCCCCCTAAGGGTGCTGCCAGGAAATAAGTGTTTGGTGCAGGCAGAGGAAGTCATTGGGACGGTTTCCTGTAAGGTTGTGATTTGTCTTCTCAACTTTTGGAGGTAGAAGCACCCCATTGCCTTGACCTGTATGAACCTTGAGCCTGGGATCTGCCTCTAGGGCGTCTGGGTCTACCCCTCTGAGGTCTGTCTAACACTGGAAAGGACCAATTCTTTGTTGGCCAGTGTCTGCTAAACCTAGGTGGCTGTACTTGTAAGAAATCTTTGACCGTTTGCATAGATTTAGCCTTGTCCTCCATTTTCTTTAACACCTCTTCTGCCTTAACATCAATCAAAGAATCATGCTGTAAAGGTGCATCTAATAATTTAGCTTTAACATGATCAGGCAGATTTTGTTCCTTTAACCAAGCATGTCTTCTAATTACAGAACCAGTAACTGCGGCCCTGCAGGAGGCCTCTAAAGAATCAAAACCACATTGCAATGTATTGCTTTCCAACTTGTTCAGCTGCATGCAATATATCCTGCATTTCCTTGTTTTCTCCACATTCAGAATTTAACATTTTGTGTTTAAGCAATGCCATGACATGTTGCTGATATTTGAGCATATGAAATTGACAGTTTAAGGCCCTTATAGCCAAGGTAGCAGATGTGTAAACCTTCTTTCCCCATCTATCCAGTGCCCTAGAATCACTTATCAGAAGGGGTAGGGTTTTTTGCAGCGGAAGCCTTAACACCCTTGGGACCCTGAGAAATAGTTTCTGGGTCTGCAGCAGGGTTTTTAAAAAGGAATTTATGCGAGTCAGGAACCCTGTAATATCTGTCAGGCTTAACAGGAGCTGGAGGTAAGGAGTCAGGGGTATTCGAAAACACATCTACAATGTCTAACACAGGGGGGATGGCTAGTGGCTTGTGCTGAGGTAGTAACAGGAAATCCCTGAGCCTCTTTTTAGACTCTGAAAAATCTTGGCTCTCCCAGTGGAAATGCTCCCTCATTGTATGTAAGATTTCCCCAAAAGAATAATCCTCAGGAGGAGAAGCTGAAGGTATGGATTCTTCAGCATCAGAGTCCTCATAGGGGGGAAAAGAATATTCCTGATCAGAAGAGGAATCAGAAGAAATGGAAACTTGATCTGAAGATTCATATTCAGTCTCTTGCCTAGGCCTCTTATCAGGATAGAGATGGGAACTCCTGATCAAGGTAATCAAGTCTTCGGCCATTTTGAGCATCTGTTTTTTGGGCATGGAGGCCTGTCCACGTGGCTCGAGGTTGCTTTTTTGCCTCTGAAGGTGCTTTAGTCTTTGCCTTTGAAGTCTGTTTAATGTATTGGTGTTTGGGTCTGAATGCACCCTCAGAAGCAGTGCCTGTTCAGCGGCTCCCTTCCCATCTGAGGGATTAGCGTCCGAGGCTTCAGTCCTTTTGAGCTTCCAGCGGCATGGCTGACTCCACGTGGTTGTCGGTAGCGGCCTGCGACTCTAAAGTAGTGGTCGTCTGGAGCTGCGAAAGTGCCTCACGGAGAACCAGCGGCTGGCTTAAGAGAAGCTTTAGCGTCGGTTTTGGGTCTCGGCTGTCTTTCTTTTTCTTTGCGTTTTTTTGTGAACTCCCGTAGTCTGATGGCTTTCTGATGACATTTCTGGATAATTCAATCTGCGTCCAAAGTAGTTTAAAGCAAAATCATACCAAAGCTTAATAGTGCATTGGTTAAATCTACCACAAAACAGACAACCCAGAAAATTATGATCAGGGCCTAAGCAAGGAATACAGTAAGAATGAAAGTCCTTATGAGGTATTTGCTTCCCACAAGAAATACAATTATTAACTTTTTCTAACATCGGTTCTGGAGCAAGAAAAGTTTCCCCAACGGGGTACTTAGCTTTATAGAAGACTTCGGATCTGAAATTTGAACTCGAAAATCTCAGGAGTCAGCCAACCGACACTTGCGAACTGCTTCTGCTTCGGGCACCGCGCGGCAAAAGACTAAAGAAAATGGCGTCGGCTGCATTTTTTATACCCCTGACCTGACGTCAGGGAAGGGGCGATAGCAACCGATGCAGGACCCAAGAGACTTTGGAATTCAGGCCGACTGAGGGCACCCTGCCAGCAAGCACCACTCTCTTCTCTAGGATGTTGATATGTAGATGGTTCTCGTAGTCCTGCCATAAACCTTGAACTGCCCTTCCCAGATAATGACCCCCCCCCCACCTGATCTGGGAAGCGTCCGTGGTTGACACTGCCTTTGGTTGGGGAAACACAAAGGGGACGACCTAGATACAGCTGGTCTGTCTGAAGCCACCAAGTTAAATCTCTCTTGCAAGACTCTGATATATATTGGATGCGAAAGAGGGAGATCTTGCATCAACCACTGTGCGAATAAAAACCGTTGTAGGAGTCTCATATGTGTAATCAGGCTAAGGGCACCAGCAGAATTGCAGCAGCCATGGTTCCCAGGGTCTGTAACACTTGTCTGGCCTGAGCATTCTTTGTTGAAATTAAAATTTTTACCTGTTGATGCAGGGAGTGCATTCGGTCTGGGGTGAGTCTTGCCATCATGTCTCGAGTTTAACTCTGCACCTAAGAAGACAATGTGTTGCGATGGTAACAAGGCAGATTTTTCTTGATTTATAGTGATGCCCAGCTTGTTGCAAAGAAGCAGCATTTTGTCCCTGGCCTGAGATAGTAGATGCCTTGTGGAAGCGGTGAGGAGCCAGTCGTCCAGATATGGAAACACTCGGCATCCCTGACGTCTCAGGTGAGCCGTGACCACTGCCATACATTTGATGAACACACTGGGGGCTATAGTGAGGCCAAAGGGCAGGACCGCCTGTCCATTTTTATATGGTAGTATGCGTTCTTGAGGTCAATAGAGCACATCCAGTTGTCTTTCCCTATGAAAGGGAATATCGACTGCAGGGTTACCATCTGGAACTTTGTTTTCTTTACAAATTTGTTTAATCTGCTGAGATCTAGGATGGATCTCCAGCCTTTGTCTTTTTTGGCACTAAAAAGAACCTTGAGTAAGTTCTGGATCCTATCTGGTCTGCGGGGACATCTTGGATGACTCTCTTGTCTAGCAAAGATGTTGCCAAGTTCCTTTTGCATGGGTGGAGCATCCGATAAGGACTTTTATTTTGGAGGGGTGGAAGAAAAGGGAATGAGGTAACCTCTGGATATTATCTCTTGTACCCATTTGTCTTGGGAAATTTGTTGCCAGGTGTTTGGGTACAATGACAAGCAACCCCCAACTGCCTCCAGAGAAGAACAGGTGGGTCTCCTTTCAAGAGCGCTGGTAGGGCCTTATCAGAGAAGGTGTCCCTGTCACCCTGATTTTGCAGACCCACGCTGCCGCGAGGGCGGAGTCTTCCATTACAACTCCCCCCCTCTGCCCCTGGGGGAAGAATTATCACGTGCATCTGAGAAACCTTTTTGGGATTTGCGGAACCACATTTTCCCGCCCTTTTAACCTTTAGGATAAGGTCTGGAAGGGGCAGAAAAACGAACTCCCACGACATATAAGGTTTTCCCCGTCCTTCTCGCACCTGGTCAGCGTCTCTTTTACCACCGGGTCCAAACAAGACTGAACCATCAAAAGGAGCATTGATAAATGAAGACTTGAAAGGGTCAGCAAAGTTACAAAGGCACATCCAGGAATGTCTCCAGAGAGACAATACTGATGCAGCCGCTCTACTAACTCCATCAGCTGCATAGGAGATTAGCCTCATTTAGGAGTTTGCGATAGAGGTAAGGGTGGCTAGCTGTGAGGATACCTTGTCTGTGGACCCCACAGAGTATCTCCTAGTTCTTGGATGAAATCCCTTTGAAGTCTAGTGAAATGGGATAAACAGTTCAGCGACCACAAGGTGAAGGTCGCTGAAGAGAAAGTACAGTTGTGTACACCTACCATAAATGTAGATGTTAGAGTGTCTTCACTGTTGCAGTCATAACTGTAGGGTGCTCCTGCCGGCAGGCAGCCCGAGGTCGGCCAGAATCCCAAAGTCTGGGTCCGGCGTCGGCTGTATAAGCCAGTATCCTGACGTCAGTACGCCTTGGTACATAGCCCTCAGCCGACGCCATCTTCTCCAGCCTTTCTTGCCCCAGATGTCAGAAGTCCCCAATAAACAAAAATGAATCCAACAAGGAAACACAAATACACCACAAATGAAAGAGAAAGAGGGGATAGGAGGGAGGGAAACCCCGACTGCAACAGTGAAGACACCAACATCTACATTTATGGTAGGTGTACACAACTGTACTATGTTCTTCGTGTTTCACTGTTGCAGTCATAACTGTAGGGTGGAATCCCAAAGCAGTGTAGAGAGGGAGGAGGCTTTAGATAGAAGAAGGGGAGGCAAGAATACCCTGCAAGACAGCAGAGGCAAAGCCTGCCCTAGACTTAGAAAACAAGGGGAGATTGTAGTGCTTGGAAAAAGTATGCACAGAACTCCAAGTGGCAGCTTCCAAGATATCCTTGGTAGGTACTCCTCTGAGGAAAGCTGTAGAAGTAGCAGCTGCTCTAGTAGAATGACTTCTAATGGTCCCTGGAAACTGTTTCCCATGATGAGTGTAACAAAATCTGATTCCATAAGCAATCCATTTGGAAATAGTTTGTTTAGAAATAGGTTTTCCAAGAGAACTGGAGGCAAAGGAAACAAATAATTGGTTAGACTTTCTGAAATCTTTAGTCTTGTCCAAGTAAAATCGCAACTGTCTGTGCACATCCAATGAATGCAAAATCCTTTCCCCTTTATTTTGAGGATTTGGAAAGAAAGTAGGAAGGTGAATAGTCTGATTCAAGGCCACTTTCGAAATTACCTTAGGCATGAAAGTAGGGATTGGTCCTCAAGGATACTCTGTCCTGATGGAAAATAAGGTATGGTTCCACAGCCATGAGAGCTTACAACTCTGAGACCCTTCTGGCAGATGTCAATGCTAACAAAAGAACAGTCTTCCAAGATAGAAACTTAATATCTGAAGATGCAGCAGGCTCAAAAGGAGGCAAAGTAAGTTTTTCTAAAACATAATTAAGATCCCAGGCAGGGACAGGAGGGGTCCTTGGAGGCCGCAAGTTTTAGCCCTCTCAAGAACTGCTTCACCAAAGGATGTGAAAAACAGGAGGATCAGAACTGAAATGCAGAGATAGCAGAAGCATGAATCTTAATGGAAGAAAATGAAAGTCCCTTAGATAGAAGCTCCGAAAGGTAAAGCAAAATAGAGGAAAGATCAGGAACCTGAGGATCAGAACCTCGGTCCTGCATCCAAATAGAAAACCTCTTCCATTTAGAGGCATAAGATTTCCTAGTGCTAGGCCGTCTAGCTTCCAGAAGAACATCCAAAACTTGTTTGGGAAGACTAGAGGCAATCAAATTCCTTTGAAGAGCCAAGCTGCCAAGCAAAGGGTCTTGAGGTTGGAATGTAGTAACTGACCCTGATGCTGGGACAGAAGCGAAGGGTTCAGTGGAAGAATCCAAGGAGGCCCCGAGAACAGGAGCTTTAGAGTTGGATACCAAAACTGTCGAGGCCAATTTGGAGCAATCAAGATGAGGAACTTGGGCTTGTCCTGCTTTATCTTCAGTAGAACTCGAGGCAGTAGAGGAAGAGGAGGGAAGGCATATGCTGACAGACTTCTCCAGCTGAAAGACAGGGCATCCACTCTCCATGCTGTTTTGTGGAAGGACCTGGTGCAAAAGCGAGGCAGCTGATGATTGAGATGGGATGCAAACAGATCTATCTGGGGACATTCCCAAACTGCAGTAATCCTTTTGAACAAGTTGGTGTCTAGCATCCATTCGTGAGGATCTGAAATGTTTCTGCTCAGGCTGTCTGCTAAGAGATTCTGTTTTCCTGGAATGAATTGAGCCTGGAGATGCAGATTCAAATTTAGAGCTGTGTCCCATCGACCCATAGCCAGTCTGCAAAGGGGGTAAGAATGAGATCCCCCCTGCTTGTTGATGTACCACATGACCGTGGTGTTGTCTGTGCGAATTAGCAGAGGCCCTGGTTGTAAAAGGCTTTTGAAGGCCAAAAGGGCATTTTGAACTGCCAACATTTCCTTCAGATTGATGTGCCAGTGAAGATGGTCCTTTGTCCAGGTTCCCTGCTGGCAATTGTCTAGAAAGTGTGCTCCCCAAGCATAATCTGAGGCGTCCGTGGTTAGGATTTGAGTAGGTTGAGGGAGACGAAAAGGTTTTCCTTCGTTTAAAATGCATGCCCTGGACCACCAGAGGAACTCCTTCTGGAGGCAGGGGATCAGAGGAAACAGAATATCCAGATCGTGATAATGCTGTGACCATACACTTTTCAGATACCATTGAAGCTTTCTCATGTGAAGCCTTGCGTTTGGAATCAACAGAATGCAGGAAGCCATGTAGCCCAGAGCCTGCAGGAATTTCCTTGCAGTGAGCTGAGATAGAGTTGCCAAGGTGTTGAAAGTAGAAGCCAGCTGAGTTTGTTTTTCTGGAGTGAGGTAGGCCCTTTGCAAGGTTGTATTTAAGAGGGCTGCCAAGAATACCATTTGTTGAGAAGGGATCAAATGTGACTTTTTTATGTTCACTGAGAATCCCAGAAAGAGGAGAAGACGTTGAACAAAGTCTAGGTGTTGAAGCAGAAGATCTTTGCTGTCTGCCTGAATAAGGCAATCGTCCAAATAGGGGTAAATTTGGATCCCCTGAAGTCTGCAGTAAGCCACTACTGGTGCCAGACACTTGGTGAAGACTCTGGGCGCAGTAGATAAACCAAAGGGCAGAACAGAGAATTGAAAGTGCCTCGAACCTGCCTTGAACCTGAGGAATTTCCTGCGTTCTTGTCTGATAGGGATATGCAAATAGGCTTCCTTTAAGTCCAATGTCACCATCCAGGCGTCCTGAGAGAGCATTGGAAGTAGCTGTTGCAGAGTAAGCATCTTGAACTTTGGAATTTCCAAAAAGGTGTTTAACACGGAAAGGTCCAGAATAGGTCTCCATGAGTTTTGTTTTCTGGGAACCAGAAACAGCCTTGAATAAAATCCTTTTCCCATTTCCAAGAGTGGAACAGGCTCTATGGCTCTCATGGCCAGAAGAGCATCCACTTGAGTTAAGGCCTCTGACCATTGAAGTTTTGGCAGATCTGGCCAACCGTGAGTCCTTGGCAAAGTGTGAAAGTGGAACTTGTAACCTTTTAAAATCACATCCAATACCCATTTGTCCTGGGTAATATGAGTCCAATTCCTGTAAAAAAGAGAGAGTTTTCCTCTGAGAGGGGCGTCCAGGTAAAGAGGTCCTGAAGCCCAACCGAGAGAGTCATTGAGTTTGTTTTCTTTGAGATTGGGATCTGTCTTCTCCCCTTCTAGGTGAAGAAGCAGTCCATTGTCTAGATCTGTACGAGGTCTGGCCTTGACCACGACCTCTGGAGCGTCTAGATCTTCCCCTTTGAGGCCTGTCAGACGTGGGAAAGGACCAATTTTTAGAGGGCCAATTCCTGGAAAATCTAGGAGGCTGAACCTGCAAGAAATCTTTTACAGTCTGCATGGACTTTGCCTTTTCTTCCATCTTTTTAATAACTTCCTCAGCCTTAGAACCAAAAAAGAACATCATGTTGAACAGGGGCATCTAATAACTTAGCCTTAACCTGTTCAGGCAAACTTTGTTCACGAAGCCAGGCATGTCTCCTAATCACAGTACCAGAGGCAGCAGCCCTGCAGGAAGCATCCAAAGCATCAAAACCACAATGTAAACTATGCTTGTTAACCTGTTCAGTAGCATGCAAAACATCCTGAAGTTCCTTATCCTCTGCACAAGCAGGTACGGAAGCAAGCTTTTGCTTTAAAACAGACAAAAGAAATTGCTGGTATTTAAACATATGAAACTGGCAATTTAATGCCCTTACAGACAGGGTAGCAGAAGTATATACCTTTTTCCCCACCTGTCTAAAGCACGAGAATCCTTCTCAGAAGGAATAGGATTTTTAGAAGTAGCAACCTTAGCAGCCTTAGAGCCCTGAGAAATAGTTTCAGGGTCTGCAGAAGGATTTTTAAATAAAAATAAATGAGAGTCAGGAACCCTATAAAATCTATCAGGCTTAGAAGGAGCAGGAGGCATGGAATCAGGATTCAAATTAGCCTCAGAAAAAGCATCATCTACAATGTCCAAAACAGGAGGGATAGCTAAAGGCCTATGCTGAGGAAGAAGAAGAAATTCTCTAAGCCTCTTTTTGGAAGCAGAATATTCCTGTCCTTCCCAATGAAAATGTTCCCTCATCTCATGCAAGGTTTCCCCAAAAGAAAAATCCTCAGGCGGAGAGGCCGAGGGCAAAGAATCCTCAGCATCCGAATCCTCATAAGGGGGAAAAGAATAGTCCTGATCAGAGGAAGAAACAGAAGAGACAGAGGCCTGGTCAGAGGAATCCAGAGTAACATCCTGCCGAGGCCTTTTCTCAGGAGGGGGGTGAGAACCCCTAATCATGGTAAGCAAGTCTTCAGCCATCCTCAATAATTGTTTTTGTGTCTTGGGAGTGGATTCAGAAGCAGCTTGAGCTGAAACTTTAGACTTAGTAGGAGTCTTTGTCTTTGCCTTTGAAATAGTGATGTGAGTAGGCCTGAAAACCCCCTCAGAAGCCGGTACCTGCACAGCGGTTCCGGACCCATCTGAAGGAGCGACGTCCGAAGGTCCTGCAGCAGTTGAAATAGTGGGCCTTGATGGCTCCCCATGGGAGTCCGTCGCCATCGGTTCAGAAGTGGCAGGCGACAGGGGCTGCAAAAGCGCCTCACTGGCGACCGAACCGGACGCTGGCTCCAGCTGCAACGAGTCCTGTTTGGACCTCGGAGGCCTGTCTTTATCTTTGCGCTTCTTTTGAACTCCAGTAGTATCCGACGACATTCTATAATTGAAGCGTCTGCCAAAATAATTTAAAGCCCAGTCGTACCTGCGTTTGATAGTACGAGAGTTGAACCTAGCACAGAACCGACAACAAGAAACGTCGTGGTCAGGGCCTAAGCAAGGTAGACAGTAAGAGTGGAAATCTTTATGAGGTATTTGTTTCCCAAACGCTATACAATTATTAACTTTTTCTGACATCGGAGGAACAAGAAAAAGATTCCCCAACGGGGTACTTAGCTTTGAGAAGAGAAGTAACAACTTCGGACCGACAACAACCAAAAATGCTGTTCGAAAATCGCCAACCGTTTTGTGAGCTGCTTTCCACCGCACGGCAAGAAAGACTGGGGAAGATGGCGTCGGCTGAGGGCTATGTACCAAGGCGTACTGACGTCAGGATACTGGCTTATACAGCCGACGCCGGACCCAGACTTTGGGATTCTGGCCGACCTTGGGCTGCCTGCCGGCAGGAGCACCCTACAGTTATGACTGCAACAGTGAAACACGAAGAACATCATGCGCTTGCTATATCTATCCATAGTTCTAGAGTCTTTATTAGGAGGATGGATAGATGAAGAAGTTTCTGACAATTCCTTCTTCGTGGCCGCCGCCACCACCATGGCATCTACGGGAACTCCTTTTGTTAAAAATTCCTTTTCTTTAAGGGCTGTAATAAATTTGTTAGGCCTCCTCGGAAAAGGCTCCACAGTGTCTGGTGAAGTCCATGCTTTCCTGGAAATGACCTCTAACAACTTGTAAGGAGGAGTCACTCAGGAGGTGGAAGGGCAAGATCTGAAGGCCTCCAGGTATACTGAATTGTCCTCCAAAGGGTTGATGGGCTGGGAGTCACCCCTCTGTTTCAGGATTTCCAGGACGTCAGCAAAGGAGACATCCTTAAAGAGGGATCTTGGGGACCCTCGAATTCATCCAAGTCAGTATCTGAAGTGACTGACTCAGGGGAGTCCATGTGCTTCCTCTTCCAAAGCCTCTTCCTGGGAACATTCTCAGAGGGATAACTCAGGAGAAGTCCCAGAAGAGGGGGCACCACCCACGGTGGTCATCTGGGAAGGGTCCAGATCTCTATGCTTAGGAGGGGGTGGAGAAGAGATGGACACAGGCACCTGGTGGGGAATAGGGAGTGGATCCGAGAGTGGTGTTGTCAGAGGGAACAGCATCCTCTCTACCTCGAAAACACCCCCACCCCACTCCGGAGAAGACCTCAGCACCGAGGATGTCGGAGATCGGCTCCGAGGAGGAGGAGTTTCCGAGGCAGAGGTAGGCACCGAGCTCAACTGAGCCGAAGCACCAAGAGGGAGAGTCGGATCGGAAGACGTACTGCACAGACTCTCACCCCCGGAGCCGACCAGAGAGCATCGGCTCCCAGCTGTCTCAGCACCGGATGAAGCCGAAGACACCAGAGCTGAAGCCGGAACCAAAGAAGCCAGCAAGGGTCTCAGGGCCAATGGTTCCACTACAATCGGATCCACACCCTCCGGCTCCGAAGACTCTAGGGTAATCGGAGGAGGAATCAAAGAAAGTGGAGTGTAGACAGGCTGCTCTGATGCCTTTGGGTCTGGAGGCAAAAGCAATTTAGCCAGGGCAGTGTGCGTAGCAATCTCTTCACCACCTGCTCTACATCATCTGAAAGACTCCTGGAGGAGCAGGTGGACAAAGAGGGAGATCCACTAGACTCCAATATGGGAGATCTCAAGAGTGGTGACACCACCGTCGGATCCAAAGCTGGGGTCCGAGGAGTAGAAACCTCAGTCGGCTCCTTTGACACTAATGGAGCCAAAAGAGGTTGGTGATGCAGACTTGTCAGAGCAGAGAGCCCTTGGTTCAGAAATCTTTTTTCGTGGCTCTGAATCTGGAGCGGAAGATGGCCTCTTTATAGATGACTTAGAGCCCTCATCCAAAGCTTGCTGAAAGGGAAGACGACCTTTGGCCATTAACTTAGTTTTACGCTCCAGTAGAACTCTACTACTGAAACCGTGACAAATAGTGCAAGGGTCTTGCAGATGTGTGGCACCACAACAGTAAACACAATTTGTGAGCGCATCTGTCAACGACATCTTTCCAGCACACTTTACACATTTTTTGAACCCAGAAGGCTTATGCTCCTTGGGTTCTTTAAGGAGGCTTTCGAACTCTCAGACATTATTTAAACAAAAACAAAAACTACTAAACTTTTTCAACTTTAAAAGTTTTTTTTTTTAATATTTAAATAAAATCAAACTGAAACGGATTCTACCGAAAGAGAGAAGGGACAGAACCCTCTAACTTAAACGGGTTCTGACCTGGGAGAGAAACGGCTCTGAAATTTAAGGGACCGAGAGAGGCCTCCAACTAAAATGGCAAACTCTATAAAAAAAAAAAAAAAAAAAAGAGGAGGAAAGACTTAAAAGGGGTCTAACGCAGACAACACGAATAGCTAACAATTAGGGATATACAGGGAAGAAAAATAGTACAACTAGCTAGGAAAAATACCAAAAAATTGAAAAGTTATACTTATAAGCCAACGAGCCAACTGAAGAAACATCTCAAAGCTTGAGTGGCAAATGAGATCTGGGGATGTAGCCTAGGGCATCGTGGGATAGGGATTAACCTTGAGCCACTGAAAGCTCTCAAGCTTTACTATTCGGCCGAGTCGGAGCCGATGATAGACTCCGAACCCAACCAGCAAGAATTACGGCGAGATGGACTACATAACATCATTGATTAGAATAATCCTTTTAAAGTGAAGCAATTCTTACTTGTACAGTCTATTTGTCTAATGAGCTGAAAAACTAAGATTAAGTTCATTATTCACGATAATTGCCTTGGCAGTTCTAAAGAGCAAATTTGTGCCGTGTTTTTGAACACGAGAATTAAATGTTAAGACTATTTAAAATGGGCAAAGTCATGCTAGAATCAAGGAACTGACAAAAAGTCCATTTTTTTCAGATGTCTGCTTGATTTGAGTTCTTGCTCCATCTTTGGCTCACTGTCTTTTTGGTAAAAGGATGCTTAGCCTGATAGTAGCAAAGTATTGGAGAACTGCTGGCCTTTCATAACTCTTCATCGGATCTGCTGGAAGCAAGTCCGGGGGGGCAGTCATTTAGATTCATCACACTCAGTCTCTTCTAGACAGAGGTGGTGTGGGTGACATGTGAATCTGGGCTCCTGTGGGTCTAAGACCTTACTGGTGCTTCAACTCATTCTTGTAGGAAGGTGTTACTGAAGCTAGTACCTCAACCTGGCTTCAATGCATAGGGAAAGCTGGTCTCCAATTAGCAGAAAGGTGAGGAAGTCCTATGCTGATGCCAGTCTTTTTACATTCGGATAGCCTTGCCCAGCTGGTACTGATGAGCCCTGTGCTGTACCAGCTGCTTCTGGCTCTTCTTTTTGGTCCAGGAGTCTGGTCTACATCTGTATTGTCCAGGCTTGGAGAGTTGGATTCTCCTATTGGAGTACAACAGTTGCCCGTCTCTTTGGGTATGTAGGTGCCTAGAAACAAGGTCCTTCTGGGTGATGATGTAAACCTAATCTGGTTTAAGTGCGAATGTAGTGGGGGGATTTGTAGTAAAGAAGTTAAAAGGTCATGCTCTAGTTTCCACAAGTTTAGGATGCCTTTGATGTACTGCGTGGAATTCATGTCCAGTGTTTTTCTGGCATTCAGTCTTATTTGCTATTCTAGCTCTTTCTTTTTTAATACATTGTTCTCATCCCTCCCTGCTCAATGATATGGAAAATAAATATTCTGTGCCCTGAATTCTTGTGTGTTTTGTCATGAGGTTAGTTTGAGTTCTGTGTCTAATGTCTGTGTAGTGCCTTGTTATTCTCGTCTTCAGTTTGATAGTCTTCACAATGTAGAAAGCTAAGCAATGATAGTACTGTACTCTGCTGGCTATCTTGCCAGTCTTACAGTTACCCTGAAGCACTCCAAGTGTACTTTTGGAATCAATTTGTTACTTCTTATGGAATGTACTCTCTCTCCTTTTGGGGTTTAACTTTTTTTCTTCCCAAGCAAGGTAAAGACATGTCCTTACCATAACATTCTGTGTTGTCGATCTTCTTTCATTCTTGACAAATAGGACTATGTTCCAACCCCTTGGAACCATCTTTGCCATTACACAGCTTGCGCCATCCAAAAAACTCTCGAGCCAAGACTATACCCACAATGCCCTACTCCCTATTACCTCAGATTGAGTTTGCAGCCAAAGAATAGAAGGATAACAGAAGCCACGTCTAAGATGGCAACCAAAAACTGCCAGAACAAGTGTTCAAACATCCAGAAGTCGTTAGGAGGGTGAATGCTAAAGAATGAATGAAGATCAACACAGATGGAATGTTATGGTAAGGACATAACGTCTTTATCTGATGTCGTCAATCTTCATTCATTCTTGATGAATGTGAGAGTCTTCAGCTTCTTTAGGTCATGGGTGGCCCTATGGAAGGATATTCCTGAGGATGCTCTTCCCCTGGAGACCATATCCAATTTTTAATGAGTGATAAAGGTATGGGGATAGCCCATGTTGCAGGTGCACATGTCTTCCATGGATGCCTTGGATTGGAAAACAGCTTAAGTGGATACAGACCTGGTGGAATGCACTTTAACAGGAGCAAGCAACTTGCGGTATTATGATTGTAAATGAATGTAACACAATCCCCCCAGGTCATTTTGATACAATAACTTTCAAGACAGGTTTACCCAAAGTTGGACATAAAAAGGACACAGTTGATCCGATTTTCTAGACTGTTTGGTTTGGTCAGGATAGAAATGAAATTGTCTGTGAACATCTAGTAAATGTAAGTAATATTCACCTTTATTTGAAAAATTTGGGAAAAAGACAGGCAAATCAATAGTCTAATTAATATTAGATTCTGAGACCACCTTAAGTAGAAAGGAAGGACTGGTTCTCGGTGAAACCCTATCTTTATGAAAAACCATATAAGGGAATTTCACACAATGTCTGCAATTCATAAACACTCCTGGCAGAAGTCACAGCCACCAGAAAGAGTTTTCCATGACAGAAACTTAAGATAGCGAGTAGCTGCTCAAAGGGCTGCAGCACTAAAGATTGTAGTACCAGGGTCAAATCCCACGGAGCTATAGGATCCTTAAATTGGGGGTTTAAGTGCAATGCACCTTTAAGAAATACTTTGCATAAACAATGGGAAATTAAGGAGCGATCATTAAACCCATTGTGGAAACTGGAAATGGCTGCTAACTGGACTTTGATGGTGGAAGCAGAAGCCCCTTGATAAAAAAACTGAAGCCAGGAATTCCAAGACCTTGTCAACAGGTGCTGAAAATGGATCTAAATTATTTGTATGGGCCCAAATTGAAAATCTCTTCTACTTGCTAAGATAAAGTTTCCTGGTAGATGATTTATGAGAAGCCAGAAGGAACTTTTTGTACTGAGGAAGGTAATTTGTTCTACTTGGCAAAATAGAATTGGAGATAACAAGCTGTCAGCTTGAGACTGTGAAGGATGGGATGCACCAATCCCTGCGGGTGAGACACCAGGTCTGGAACTGGGTCCAGAATCAGAGGACAGTGAATCAGGTGAGGACAGAGGAAGGGGATCCAGACTTCACAGAACCAATAGGGTGCAATGAGGATCACTTTACTTCTCAACCTTTGGGCTTTCTTCAAGAACAGGAGAATGAGAGGGAATGGGTGAAAGGCATAAAGCAGTCCCTGGGGCCAATCTAAAGGACAGCGTCTCTCAGACTCTCTGCAGGGGAATTAAGGCACTATACACAAGAAAAATCTTCACCTGGATACCTTTTTCTCTGAGTTAAGGCACTGTACCTGCTGTATTTGTTGTTCATTGGGGAGGCAAAGAGATTGCGGCTAGGCTGGTGCCAACAACAACAATTTTCGTTACCTTGGGACCGAGACCACTCATCAGGCAGGAGGATGCATCTGCTCAGTTTGTCCACTATCACGTTGCAGCTTCCCATGATATGCATTGCTATCAGAAAGCGGTTGGAAGAGATCGCCTATTGGCATATCCTGAGAGCTTCTCGGCAGAAGGGATAAGATCTGGTTCTGCCTTGCCTGATGATGTACTAGACTACTGACATATCTGACTGAATTGCAATCATCCCTGAAGAAGGGCAGACTGAAAGGCTTGCAATGCTAAAAGCACCTCCTTCAATTCCAGGACACTGATGTGCAAATTGGCCTCTTGTGGGGACGAAGTGCCCAGAAACTAAAAGCGGCCATCTGGGCGAACCTAGAACCCCTCCCCCCAACATTGGCAGAGGCCACTGTCTTAGAAACCTCTGCGGACGTTCAGACTGGAGAAATAAGGGCAGCTTCCATTATGGTACTCACCAAAGTCAGCAGTTCTTTTAGACATTCCTCAGCCCCTAGACCGGCAGCTGGCAGGACATCCGAAGTCAGAGGTGCAGTATCAGGCCTAGAGACCTTGGACTTCTTTTGCCGGCTCTACCTCGACTTCCGGTTCAGGATCCATACCAAGGGCCAGGCGTTTTAAGTCGGTTCTCTACAATTTAATGGCTGCCAGATGGCTCCACAAGGTCTTATGGACAAATGACTGACAGATTTTACAGGTCGTATGGTCGTGGGATGGCTCTAAGCAGAACAAGCAGAGGTCATGTGTACCTTTGTGTGAAATTTGAAGACCGCACTTACATTTTCCCTTCCTAGATAACATCAGCTAACAGACAAACCGCAACCTAAGCTCAGTCAGAAATAAAGAAGATTCCCCAACAGGGTACTTATCTTTAACATCTTCCAAAACACGGAGCAGAACAAGCAAGGTGACATTCAATTGTGGCAGAGAAGTTATGAGGTTTGTGAGTGTGGATGTCACATGTATAGCCCACAGTTTATGGCCCCTGCGTGTGACGTCTCACGCACCTTACAACAAGGCTTAAGCTTTGGTAATATTAGCCAAACGTTTGGGTCACCTGAGGTGGAGGATCCCACATGAGAATACTGCAACATGAGAAGAGAAGGACATCTGTTCTCACCAGATAATGACTCCCCACCTAATCTGGGAAGTGTTCATGATCACTATGGCTGTGGGCATTGACGAAGTGAAGATACGGCCCCACAGATTCCCCTCTTACTTCATCCACCAGGCTAGATCCTTCTTGCAGCGATTTATCAAAATCAGATAGGACATCGGATGCATCCGTATCGACCATTGGGCAGCCTCATATGAACTCTTGCCAGGTGCACTAAGGTTATGGTCACTGCCATAGATCCTACGGTTTGGAGGATGAGAAGACCAGGAACTTTGTCTTAGGATATGATGAACTGTACTTGCATCTTTATTTATTGTATTCTGTGTAGAGGGAGAGACGCTATGCAATAAACTGTATTGCGCTGTGCTCCTACAAATTCTAGGACTTGTGTTGGGGTCATCTGGGATTTCTCTCTGTTGATCATAATGCCCAAGGACTGAAAACGATTTAGTAAGAAGTCTGTGGCTTGAAGTAGTAGACGGCTGGTGGGGGTGGTGAGGAGCCAGTCGACTATGAATGGAAACACTCAGAATCAGTGTAGTCTCATGTGAGCTGCTACTGCTGCCATGCATTTGGTGAACACCCTGGGGGCTGGGGTGAGACAGAAGGGCAGCACTCTGAACTGGAAATGACCGTCTCTCAGCCAGAAACAGAACCACCTTCTGAAGCATTTGTCCATCTTTATGTGGTAAACACACATCCTGAAGGTCTGTAGAGCACATCCAACCGTTCTCCTCTAAAAAAAGGGAAGGATAGACAGAACAGTGACCATCCGGAATTTTGCTTGAACGAAGACGTTCAGAAGGTTGAGATCTAAAATCAGACTCCAGTCCCCTGTCTTTATTGGCACTAAAAAGAATCTCAAGTAAAATCCGGATCCTATTTGATCTGATGGGATTTTTGGATGACTTTTTTCTAGTAACTTTTGAATCTCTACGGCTGCTTGATCCCTCTGATTGGGTGGAACATCAGAGACCCTCTTTGGTGACTTTGGGAAGAGTAACCTCTGGTGATAATTCTTTGCACCAAAGAATCTCAAGTTATCAATAGCCAGGCAGTCTGGTGCAGAGAAAATCTTCCCCCAACTGATTCCAGAGGTAAGCAATCGGGCCTCCATTCAGAAGCGCTGATAGGGCTTTCCAGAGAAAAAGCTTCTGGAGCCCTGATTCTGCAGACCTCCTCTGCCATAGGGAGGGCATCTTCCATTAGAACTCCCTCCTCTGCCTCGAAGGGAGTATTCACCACATGTCCTGAAAAGGCCCCTTGGGACATTTTGCACCACATTTTTCCACTCCTCGGATTCCTAGAATAGGATCGTTGAGGAGTAGAGAAAAGAATGCCCACAGCAGAAAAGGGCTTTCCATCTTTTGCACACCTGGCTAGTGTGTCTCTGACTTTGGGGCCAAACAAGTAAGATCCAATCAATAGAAGCACTGACGAAGGAAGACATGAAAGGCTCCATGAAGTCACACAAGCTCATCCAGGCATGGCGGCTTATGGCAATGCCTGAACCCCCTTGCCCTAGTCATTACTTTGGCTGCATGAGCGATGAGCCACATGGACGAGTTTGCTATGGACTCTAGGGTGGTAAGCAGAGAGGCAAAATTATCCTGCACCTTGTCAGACATGGCTCTGGTGAGGGTACCCGATTGCTCCTTTATCAGATCCCTTTGGAGTCTAGTGAAGTGTCATGAAATTCAAGGACATAACAGCAAATGTCGATTATGCATAGACTCATTTCCCAAACCTGTCCATCATCCGAGACTCTGTTAGGAAGGACAGTGGAACTCTCCTCGGCAAGTTCCTTTTTGGTGGTTGCTGCCACCACTATGGCAGCTACTGCTAAACCCTTTCCCCAATGTGGTTGGTCTTCTGACTGATAAAAAAATTCTCTGGTCTCTGGGGGATCGGCTCTATGGAATCAGGAGCCTTCAACGCCCAATGCAAGAAAAGCTTAATAAGGTCATCAGCAGGTGGGGTCACCAAGGAAGTAGATGGGAGAGCACCAAAAGCCTTCAACACAGATTCCTCAGAGGATAGGTTTGAGGGCTTCCAATCACCCTCTGTTTTAAGTTTCTAGGATGTCTCCACATGAGACATCATCAGGGGGTGACCGGGGGGAACCTGCCCCTTCATCATAGTCTGTGTCTTTCGCGACAGATTCTTCTGGAGAATCTAGATGCTTCCTCTTGCAAGTCTACTTGTGGGGTAGCTCTTCAGTGGGAATCTTTGAGAAAGACTCCATGGAAGAGGGACCCTGAAAAGGGATGTCTTGCCATTTTGGTGCCAGCCCTCCCGACGTGAGAGATGGTAGAAGCTGTGAACCAAGGGGTACAAATATGTGACACTAAGACGTAGATGGTGCCAGCTGAGGCCTGCTGAGGCCAAAGCTCTCTCCATGACCTGGGAGGCAGGTCCACCTGAAGAGGGATGAGAGCCCGGAACCGGGAAAGACTACCTTAGAACCGGGGGTCACACCACACTCCAGAGGACCGCCCTCCAAAACAGGAGCCAGGGAAAAGTCCAAAACTGCCAGGTTTCCAAGAGCCAAGGATGGCCCCGAGCAAACAATCAGTGCAGTACCTGAGCTCTTGGAACAAAAAGCCGAACTACATCTTCAAGAGTCTATCTGTTCCCAGGGAGGCAAAGACATCAGAGCCAAACTCAGTACCGAAGGAGGAGCTTCTGTCAGCAGCTTAACAGCTAGAACTAGGGTAATCGAAGTGCTGGGCTCTGAACCTAAAAAGAAGGTCAGAGGAGGAAAAGCAGGAGAAGTCGTCCTGTGAGAAAAAAAAACTCAATTCCAAAGGGGAGGGAGGTCTGTGCTGGTGCGGGAAGCCCCCTGGCCACCAAAACTTGATCCACTAATCTCACCACGTCTACCTCTGAAAGACTTGTGGTAGAACGGACCAACATCCCCGAGGGAGAGACTGGCCTATCCAAAAAATGCACTAAGAAGCTGACCCAGGAAAGGGGTCTACGGAAGGGGAATATCTTGTTCTGGCAGGTACATACATTTCTTGTCTTAGCACTGTATACTGCGGAGCAAACAGAGAAGTTGGAACAGAGGAGGTCATGGATGCTGGTGACAGCAAAATTGCCAGTGACAAGACTGTCATGGTCAGTGCTGAGATTGTCAAAGTCTGTGACGAAACAGTCGGTACTAAGGGGGTTAAGAATGTCGGTGCCAAAGGCTGTTTTTACAATTTTAGAAACTTTACTCTTTGTTCTGAAGAGATTGATGGAACTGGAGACTTCTGTCTTTTGGGGTCTGGTGCCGATGGTGAGCTCTGCACTGAGGGGACTTTTCTTTTTATGTTTGCCTTTTGAGGACACTGATTTAGGGCTTTGTCAAAGGAGGATTTTAATAATCCTTTCAAAATCAACTTATTTTAGAGCTCTGACAAAGTTCTAGCACGGAAACCCTGGCAGATCTTGTAGTTAGTCTCTAAATTGGGGTGCATCCAAAAGTACAGTTTTGTACCTACCATAAATGTAGATGTCCGAGAGGTATGCATCTGCAGTCCTAACAAATGGGTTGTCCTGTCCTCAGGCAGCCCTTCGGTCGGCCGGATTCCAAAGTCTGGGTCTGGCCTCGGCTGATGTCGCACTTCACCCGACGTCATAGCTGCAGTTCTTCGGCTATAAAGGTATCAGCCAACGCCATTTTCCTCAGTGTTTCTTGCCCCAGATGGCAGGTGCCCTCTAGGTAGGCTAAATTTGGATAAATGCAAATGTTTCCAAACAAGAGAGAGCAAATATATATAAACATGTATACACATATATACAAACAAATACACCATAATAGATTCCCCCAGCTAGCTACAAGATGGGCAAATACCCTAGGAGTACCACAGAGGGGAAGGAGGGTGGGTAATCCTGACTGCAGATGCATACCTCTCGGACATCTACATTTATGGTAGGTACAAAACTGTACTATGTCCTTCAAGGATGCATCTGCAGTCCTAACAAATGGGTAGAATACCATAGCCAAACTGGGGGAGGAGGCACTAAGTTTATGGTGTAGTTAAGATCCCTTGCAAAACCGCAGTGGCAAAACCTGCTCGGGATCTGGAGTATAAAGGTAGATTATAATGCTTGGCAAATGTATGCACGGAGCTCCAAGTAGCAGCCTCTAAAATGTCTTTGGTAGCCACTCCTGAAGAAAGCTGTAGTAGTGGCTGTAGCCCTTGTGGAATGAGGTCTGATGTTTTCTGGAGTTGCCTTTCCATGAAAAGAGTAACAAAATCTAATGCAATTTCCTATCCATTTTGAGACTGTTTGTTTTGAAATTGCTTTTCCTTCCATTCCTGTTGCATATGCTACCAGAAGCTGGTCAGTTTTTCTATTGTTCTTGGTTCTGTCCGGGTAGTAGCATAATTGTCTGTGTACATCCAAGGTATGCAGCAATCTTTCCCCCCTGTTCTGTGGGTTGGGGAAGAATGTTGGTAGGTGTATTGCTTGGTTTAATGATACCCTGGAAACCACCTTAGGCATAAAGGTAGGATTAGTTCTCATGGACACTCTATCCTGATGAAAGATAAGGAAGGGCTGTACTGCCATTAAAGCCTGTAATTCAGAAACCCTTCTAGCTGAAGTGATTGCAAGCAGGAATGCAGTCTTCCAAGATAAGTACTGTAATTCTGCTGCTGCTGCTGGTTCAAAAGGGGGGGGAGTGTTAACTTTTCTAACACAAAGTTCAAGTCCCATGTAGGCAATGGTGGTTTCCTTGGTGGTTTTACATTTTTAATTCCTCTGAGAAACTGCCTGAGTAGAGGTTGAGAAAAGACTGGAGGATCCATGTTGTATTCTGCTGAAATTGCTGATGCATGAATCTTAATGGAGGAGTAAGACAGACCATTGTGGAAAAGCTCTGCTAAGTATTTCAGGATGTTAGCTATGTTTGCCAATGATGCATCTACTTTTGTTGCACTCCAAATGAGATATCTTTTCCATTTTGCTGAATAAGTTTTCCTTGTTGAGGGTCTGCGAGCCTCCAAGATAATGTCTTTAACCCTTTGAGATAAATCTGGGTTATTTTTCCTTATGTAATGTTCCAAGCAGCTAGCTGCAGTGTTTTCAAGCTTGGATGTAGGATTTTGAAGTTGTTCTGTGTTAGCAGTAGAGGTAGTAGGGGTAGAGGCCATGCGTGTTCCCGGGACATACTCCTCAGTAGCGGGTACCAATGTTGCCTCGGCCAATCTGGAGCTATTAAGATGATCCTTGGGTGATCTTATTTGATCTTCAGTAGCACTTTGTGGATCAAAGGAAGAGGTGGGAATGCATATGCTGTCAGGTTTTCCCAACTGAAGGATAGGGAGTCCACCTTCCAAGCAAGTGGGTGGTATGTCCTTGTGCAGAATTTTTTCAATTGGTGGTTGTGTGGGGATGTGAATAGGCCTAGTTCTGGCAGTCCCCATTTCCTTGTGATGGTTTTGAAGATGTCTGGATGCAGCATCCATTCGTGGGCATCCGTGGTGGTTCTGCTTAAGATGTCTGCTAGTATATTTTCTTTTCCTGGCACGAATATGGCTTGGAGCTGATGTTGAGGCTCAGGGCCACATTCCAGAGGTCCATTGCCATCCGGCATAGAGGATATGAATGTGTGCCTCCCTGTTTGTTGATATACCACATGACTGTGGTGTTGTCCGTCCTTATCAGCAAATGACCCTGTTGTAGAAATGGTCTGAATGTCTGAATTGCCTGTTTTACTGCCAGCATCTCCTTTTGATTTATGTGTAGGTTCATCTGGTCTGGAGTCCATAAGCCTTGTATGCACTTGTCCACCATGTGTGCCCCCCAACCGAGGTCTGAGGAGTCCGTGGTGATAGTCTGGCTTGGGTGAGGCCTGTGGAAGGGCAGTCCTTTGTTCAATTAACAGGCCTGGGCCCACCACTGGAATTCTTGCTTCAGGCATGGAATTATTGGAATTCTGGTTTCTAGGCTGTGCTTGTGCTGAGACCATAAATTCCTCAGGTACCATTGCAACTTCCTCATATGTAGTCTGGCATGTGGAATTAATATTATGCAGGATGCCATGTAGCCCAGGGCTTGCAGGATTTTCCTTGCTGTAAGCTGGTTCTGCGTTGATAATGCCATGAAATAGAGTGGTAGCTGCTTCTGTTTTTCTGCTGTGAGGAATGCCATCTGGGTTGATGTATCCAGCTCTGCACCCAGGAAGGTTATCCTTTGGGATGGTATCAGCCTTGATTTTTTTGTGTTGACTGTGTATCCCAGGGCTTGCAGTAGGTGAATAACCTTTTTCAAATCTTTTGTTAATTTGTCTTTGCTGTCCGCTTGTAACAGGCAGTCGTCCAGGTATGGATAAATTTGAATTCCCTGAAGCCTGCAATGAGCAATGACTGATGCCAGGCATTTCGTGAATACTCTGGGCGCAGTAGATAAGCCAAAAGGCAATGCTGAGAATTGATAATGCTCTGATCCTGCAAGAAATCTGAGGTATCTTCTGCAATTTGGTCATATGGGGACGTGCAGGTATGCCTCCTTGAGATCCAGAGTCACCAGCCAAGACTCCTTGCCCAGCATGGGAAGAAGTTGTTGTAGGGTCAGCATTTTGAATTTTGGGACAATGACATATGTGTTTAGAGCGGACAGGTCGAGGATAGGTCTCCAATGTTTTTCCTTTCTTGGTACTAGGAAAAGCCTTGAATAAAATCCTTGTCCTTGTTCCATAGCCGGTACCTTTTCTATAGCTCTCATCTTTAGTAAGTGGTCTATTTGCTGTAGAGCGTTCGTCCTTTGGTTTGGAGGTAGGTTTGGCATTCCTCTCTTCCTTGGAAGAGTATGGAAGTGAAACCTGTAGCCTTTGTCTACTGTCTGTAAAATCCATTTGTCTCCTTTAATGTAATGCCAATTTACTGAAAATAAAGCTAATTTTCCGCCTAAGGGTGCTGCCAGTTGTTCCCTGGTAGGCGGTTTCAGAGCCAAGTCACTGTGATTGTCCTGTAGAAGTGGTAGTGGCTGGATCTGTGGCAGTAGTTCTCTGGCTGTTAGGCTGCCACTGACGTCCCCTGTAGGCACCTCTGGATTGACCTCTGCCTCTAGGGCGTCTATTTCTGCTTCTCTGTGCTCTGGTGGTGTCTGGAAAGGACCAATTCTTGGAAGGCCAGTTCCTACTAAACCTCGGAGGCTGGACCTGTAAGAAATCCTTGACTGTCTGGACAGATTTAGCTTTTTCTTCCACCTTCTTCAACACTTGCTGTGCAGGGGAACCAAACAAACTGTGCTTTTCCATGGGAGCATCTAGAAGCTTTGACTTTACATGGTCTGGTAAGGATTGTTCTTTTAACCATGCATGCCTTCTGAATACTGTACCAGTCATAGCTGATCTAAAGGAAGCCTCCAGTGCATCATAGCCGCATTTTAAGGAATGATTACTGACCTGCTGAGTGTTATGCACCAAATCCTGAAGGGACTTGCGGTCTACAGGTTCAGGTGAGGACAGTTTTTTAGTAAGCTGATCTAACAGAAATTCCTGATACTGAATCAAGTGGAATTGACCGTTTAAGGCCCTAGCCGAAAGAGTAGCAGAAGTATAAACTTTTTTACCCCATCTCTCCAATGCCCTAGATTCTCTTTCAGAGGGGTGGGGGTTTTTGGCAGAGGCAACTGCTACAGCTTTGGGGCCCTGTGAAATAGTTTCAGGATCTGCAATAGGAGCCTTATACAAATGATAATGTGTGTCTGGAACCCTGTAGTATCTGTCGGGCTTAGCAGGGGCCGGAGGCAGTGAGTCAGGGGCAGTACAAGCATCATTAAATGCATCATCCACAAAGTACAGTTTTGTACCTACCATAAATGTAGATGTCCGATAGGAATGCATCTGCAGTCCTTACAAATGGGTTGTCCTGTCGTCAGGCAGCCCTTCGGTCGGCCGGATTCCAATGTCTGGGTCTGGCTTCGGCTGGTGTCGCACTTCACCCGACGTCATAGCTGCAGTTATTCGGGTATAAAGGCATCAGCCAACGCCATTTTCCTCAGTGTTTCTTGCCCCAGGTGCCCTCTTGGAAGGCTAAATTTGGATAAATGCCAATGATTCCAAATAATAGAGAGTAAACACAAAAAGTAAGCATGTATGTACATATATACAAACAAATACACCATAATAGATCCCCCCCCCAGCTAGCTATAAGGTGGGCAAATACCCTAGGAGTACCACAGAGGGGAAGGCGGGTGGGTAATCCTAACTGCAGATGCATTCCTATCGGACATCTACATTTATGGTAGGTACAAAACTGTACTATGTCCTTCAAGGATGCATCTGCAGTCCTTACAAATGGGTAGAATACCATAGCCAAACTAGGGGAGGAGGTAACAGGAGAGATTATGGTGCAGTTAGAATCCCTTGCAAAACAGCAGAGGCAAAACCTGCTCGGGATCTAGAGTATAAAGGTAAATTATAATGCTTGGCAAATGTATGCACGGAGGTCCAAGTAGCAGCCTCTATAATGTCCTTGGTAGCCACTCCTCTTAAGAAGGCTGTGGTAGTGGCTGTAGCCCTTGTAGAGTGAGGCCTGATGTTTTCTGGAGTTTTCTTTCCATGGTAAGAGTAACAAAATCTAATGCAATTTCCTATCCACTTTGAGATTGTCTGTTTTGAAATTGCTTTTCCTTCCCTTCCTGTTGCATATGCTACCAGTAGCTGGTCAGTTTTTCTGTTGCTCTTGGTCCTGCCCAGGTAGTAGCATAACTGTCTGTGTACATCTGTTGCTCTTGGTCCTGCCCAGGTAGTAGCATAACTGTCTGTGTACATCCAAGGTATGCAGCAGTCTTTCTCCCCTGTTCTGTGGGTTAGGAAAGAATGTAGGTAGGTGGATAGCCTGGTTTAAAGACACTCTGGATACCACCTTAGGCATAAATGTAGGATTTGTTCTCATGGACACTCTATCTTGATGGAAAATCAGGAAGGGTTGTACTGCCATTAATGCCTGTAGTTCAGAAACCCTTCTTGCTGAAGTGATTGCCAGTAGGAAAGCAGTTTTCCATGATAAGTATCGCATCTCTGCTGTTGGTTCGAATGGAGGAAGTGTCAATTTTTCTAGCACAAAGTTCAAGTCCCAGGCTGGCAATGGTGGTTTCCTAGGAGGTTTTACATTTTTAATTCCCCTTAGAAACTGTCTGCGCAGAGGGTGTGAGAAGACTGGAGGATCCAAGCTGTATTCTGCTGAAATAGCTGATGCATGTATTTTGATGGAAGAATAGGACAGGCCTGAGTGAAAAAGCTCTGTCAAGTATTCCAGGATGCTGGCTATGTTTACCAGTGACACATCTTCTCCCCTTGCAGTACTCCAAATGTTATAACGTTTCCATTTTGCTGCATAATTCTTTCTTGTTGAGGGTCTGCGAGCCTCACGGATAATGGCTTTAACCCTTTGTGATAACTGTGGGTTAATTGATCTTATGCAATGTTCCAGGCAGTCAGTTGCAGAGTTTTCAGGTTTGGATGCAGGTTGCTGTAGTTGTTCTGTGTTAACAGTAATGGAACCAGGGGTAGTGTCCATATTTGTTCCCGAGACATGCTCCTTAGTAATGGGTACCAATGTTGTCTTGGCCAGTCTGGAGCTATCAGAATGATCCTTGGACGGTCCTCTTTGATCTTCAGTAGCACCTTGTGCATCAAAGGAAGTGGTGGGAATGCATATGCTGTCAGGTTCTTCCAATTGAAAGATAGGGAGTCCACTTTCCAAGCAAGTGGGTGGTACGTCCTTGTGCAAAATTTCTTTAGTTGGTGATTGTGTGGGGATGCAAATAAGTCTATTTCCGGGAGTCCCCATTTTCTTGTAATGGCTTTGAAGATGTCCGGATGCAGCATCCATTCGTGGGCATCCGTGGTAGTCCTGCTTAGTATGTCTGCTAGAATGTTTTCTTTTCCCGGTACAAAAATTGCCTGTAACTGAATGTTGTAGCTCAGAGCCACATTCCATAGGTCCAGTGCCATCCGGCATAGAGGGTATGAATGTGTGCCTCCCTGTTTGTTGATGTACCACATCACTGTGGTGTTGTCTGTCCTTATCAACTGGCCTTCTTGGAGGAATGGTCTGAATGTCTGGATTGCCAATTTTTCTGCCAGCATTTCCTTTAGATTTATGTGCAGGTGCAACTGGTCTTGAGTCCATAAGCCTTGTATGCACTTGTCCCGCATGTGGGCCCCCCATCCGAGGTCTGAGGCGTCCGTCGTGATGGTTTGGCTTGGTCGAATGCTGTAGAAGGGCAATCCTGTGTTTGATTGGCAGGCCTGAGCCCACCATAGGAACTCTTGCTTTAGGCATGGGATTATTGGAATTTTGGCTTCTAGGCTGTGCTTGTGTTGAGACCATAAATTCTTTAGGTACCACTGTAGCTTTCTCATATGCAGTCTGGCATGAGGCACCAGTATTATGCAGGATGCCATGAAGCCTAGGGCTTGTAGTACTTTTCTTGCTGTAAGATGGTTCTGCTTTGTCAATGCCAAGAAGTAGAGTGGTAGTTGCTCTTGTTTTTCTACCATTAGAAATGCCATTTGCTTTGTTGTGTCCAGTTCTGCACCCAAAAAGGTTATTCTTTGGGATGGTATCAGCCTTGACTTTTTTATATTGACTGTATATCCCAGGGCTTGTAGCAGGTAAATGACTCTTTGTAAGTCTTCTGTTAGCTTGTTTGTGCTGTCCGCTTGTATCAGGCAGTCGTCCAGGTAGGGGTAAATTTGTATTCCCTGAAGTCTGCAATGGGCAATTACTGATGCCAGGCATTTCATGAATACTCTGGGCGCAGTAGATAAGCCAAAGGGCAATGCTGAGAATTGATAATGCTCTGATCCTGCAAGAAATCTGAGGTATCTTCTGCAATTTGGTCGAATGGGGACGTGCAGGTATGCCTCCTTGAGATCTAGAGTTACCAGCCAAGACTCCTTGCCCAGCATGGGAAGAAGCTGCTGTAGAGTCAGCATTTTGAATTTTGGAACAATGAGGAATGTGTTTAAAGCGGACAGGTCGAGAATAGGCCTCCATTTGCTCTCTTTTCTTGGTACCAGGAAGAGTCTGGAGTAAAATCCCTTTCCTTGTTCCATAGATGGCACCTTTTCCACGGCTCTCATCTTTAATAACTGAGATATTTGTTGTAGAGCTTCTGCCTTTTGAGTTGGTGGTAGGTTTGGCATTCCTCTCTTTCCTGGTAGAGTATGGAAATGAAACTTGTAACCTTGGTCTATAGTTTGCAAAATCCACTTGTCCCTTGTGATGTAATGCCAGTTCTTTGAAAATAAAGCTAGCTTTCCACCTAAGGGTGCTTCTAGTTGTTCCCTGGTAGACGGTGCCAGAGCCAAGTCACTGTGATTGTCCTGTTGCAGTGGTGGTGGCTGTGTCTGTGCCTCGCTGGTTGTTACCCTGCCACTGGCGGCCCCGGTAGGCACCTCTGGATTGGTTTCTGCCTCTTGATCTCCTATTCCTGCCTCTCTGTGCTTTAGAGGAGTCTGGAAAGGAACAATTTTTGGAGGGCCAGTTCCGGCTAAACCTTGGAGGTTAGACCTGTAAGAAATCTTTCACTGTTTGTACAGATTTTGCCTTCTCCTCCATCTTCTTCAGTACCTGTTGTGCAGGAGAACCAAATAAGTTGGCCTTGTCCATGGGTGCATCTAATAGCTTTGATTTGACGTGGTCCGGTAAGGCCTGCTCTTTCAACCAGGCATGCCTTCTGATAACTGTGCCAGTCATGGCTGATCTAAAGGAAGCCTCCAGTGCATCATAGCCGCATTTTAAAGAATGGTTACTAACTTGTTGAATGTTATGTACCATTTCCTGAACATACTTCTTATCAAAAGGTTCGTCAGAGGACAGTTTTTTAGTTAACTGGTCTAGCATAAATTCTTGATATTGTATCATATGAAACTGACAGTTCAAGGCCCTGGCTGACAAAGTAGCTGAAGTGTAAACTTTTTTACCCCATCTCTCTAAGGACCTGGATTCCCTTTCAGAGGGGAGGGGTTTTTTAGCAGAGGTAGAAGCTACAGCCTTAGGACCCTGGGAGATAGTCTCGGGATCTGCAAAAGGAGCCTTGTATAAATGGTGATGTGTGTCCGGGACCCTGTAGTACCTATCGGGTTTAGCAGGGGCCGGAGGTAAAGAATCAGGAGCAGAGCAAGCATCATTAAATGCATCATCTACAACAGAGAGAACTGGAGAGTATAGCTAAAGGCCTGTGTTGAGGTAAATGCAAAAAAGTTCTAAGTCTTTTTCTGGAGTCTGAAAAATCTTGGCCCTGCCACTGAAATTGTTCCCTCATGGCATGCAAGGTTTCCCCAAATGAAAATTCCTCAGGTGGAGAGGCAGAAGGGATGGACTCTTCAGCATCAGAGTCTTCGTAAGGGGAATAAGAAGCCTCTGGAGGGTCTGCATTGTCTGAATCATCAGAGGAATCATCTGTGGACACTGGCTCAGGGGGGCTCTGCTCTAGGCCTCTTCTCTGGAGGTGGATGAGAGGCCCTGTCTGGATGAGGCTGGGATCCCCGGATTAAAGTAATAAGATCCTCTGCCAAAGATAGGATTTGGGAACTGGAACTGGGCCTGAGAGTAGGGGCCTTAACAGGTACAGTTTTGGTAGCTTTAGCTGCTTTAGCTCTGGCAAAGGCCTTAATGGACATGGCTGCAGGAGGTCTAGCAGCTCCACGTGCAGGAGTAGAAACATCCAAGGGGATAGTGTCTGATAATTCCTGAGAAATCGCAACAGCAGGTTGGATTTCAGAAGCCGATTCCACGAGGTTAGAAGAAGCCTCGGTAGAAGGCATGCTTTCGGCTGAAGGAAGAACCATTTGCTCGGTTTCGGCCGAAACCGAGACACTCACGGTTTGCTTAACCGTGGTTTCAGCCGAAACCGCGGACCGCGAGTGTCGGTCCTTTTCCTTACGTTTTTTGGTTATTTGCGAAGTCGGAGGATCCGACGGCATCTTATAAGCAAAATCAGAGCCGAAAAACTGCTCAGCAAATTCCGACCGACGTCTAAGCGTCCGTCGGTTAAAAGAAGCACAGGCTAGACAAGCTGCTACGTCGTGGTCTGGGCCTAAACAAGGTAAGCAGTAAGAGTGGAAATCTTTATGAGGTATTTGTTTCCCACAAGTTAAACAGTTATTCACTTTTTCTGACATCGGCTGAGGCAAGAAAGAGTCCCCAACGGGGTACTTAGCTTTTTAGAAGTCTTCGAAGTTGTATTCGGTAATAGTAATCTCTGGTTCTGACCGACCAGCACTTGCGAACAGCTTCTGCTTGCGCCACGCAGAAAGAAAGACTGGGAAAAATGGCGCCGACTGATGCCTTTATACACGAATAACTGCAGCTATGACGCCGGGTGAAGTGCGACACCAGCCGAAGCCAGACCCAGACTTTGGAATCCGCCGATCAAGGGCTGCCTGACGACAGGACAACCCATTTGTAAGGACTGCAGATGCATCCTTGAAGGACATCTGTAAGTACTGGAGGAATAGCTAAAGGCCTATGCTGTGGTAAATGCAGAAAGGTCCTAAGCCTTTTCCTAGAGTCTGAAAAATCCTGGCCCTGCCATTGAAATTGTTCCCTCATAGCATGCAAGGTTTCCCCAAAAGAAAATTCCTCAGGAGGAGAGGCAGAAGGTATGGAATCCTCTGCATCAGAGTCCTCATATGGAGAATAAGGGCCCTCGGGAGGATTTGTATTTTCTGAATCATGAGAGGAATAATCTGAAGAAACTGGCTCAGGGGGCTCTGCTCTAAGCCTCTTCTCTGGAGGTGGGTGAGAGGCCCTGTCAGGGTGAGACTGGGTTCCCCTGATCATAGAAATGAGATCCTCTGCTAGACTAAGCATTTGAGCACTAGAGCTAGACCTGTGAGAGGGGCTTTAGCAGGCAGGGCCTTTGAAGATTTAGCTGCTTTAGCCCTGGCAAAGGCCTTAATTGACATGGATGCAGGGGGCCTAGCAGCTCCACGTGCAGGAGTAGATACATCTAAGGGGATAGTATCTGATAAATCCTGAGAAACTGTAAGAGCAGGTAGATTTTCAGTAGCAGATTCAGCCAAGCTGGAAGAGGCCTCGTGGAAGGAGGCATGCTTTCGAAGGAAGAATCATGACTCGGCTTCAGCGAACCGAGACACTCGCTGTTGGTTTAGCTGCGTTTCGAAACCATGGACCGCGAAAGTGTCGGTCCTTTTTACGCTTTTAGCTAAATGTGAAGTCGAGTCTCCGACGGCATGATATAAGCAAAAGCGAGCCGAAAACTCCACTGCAAACTCCGACCGACGTCTAAGTGTTCGTCGGTTGCAGGAAGTACAGGCTAGACAAGCTGCTACGTCGTGGTCTGGGCCTAAACAAGGTAGGCAGTAAGAGTGGAAATCTTTATGAGGTATTTGTTTCCCACAAGTTAAACAGTTATTCACTTTTTCTGACATCGGGCTGAGGCAAGAAAGAGTCCAACGGGTACTTAGCTTTTAGAAGTCTTCGTAGTAGTAATCTCTGGTTCTGACTGACCGGCACTTGCGAACAGCTTCTGCTTGGCCACGCTGCAAGAAAGACAGAGGAAAATGGCGCGGCTGATACCTTTATACCCAAGAACTGCAGCTATGACGCCGGGTGAAGTGCGACATCAGCCGAGGCCAGACCCAGACTTTGGAATCGCATCAAGGGCTGCCTGAGGACAGGACAACCCATTTGTTAGGACTGCAGATGCATCCTTGAAGGACATCAATACATGCATGAAAGATGCCCATTTGAATTGGGCATCTTTCTTCCACAATCTTGGCACTGCTTAAAGCCTGATGTGTCTTTCTGCTTTTCCGCCATCTTTAAGAAGAGACACACACACACTCAAAGTAGAGAAAGAGAGAAAACCTACCAACATTGGTTGGAAATAAGAAAAAATGGTAACAGGAGAGGGGAAAATACCAATAATGGTACTAAAAGAGATTACCTAAAAGGTAAAAGAAAAAAAAAAGGGGGGGGGGGTTACCAACAATGGTAATCCAGAATACTGTGAGGTAAGAAGGATAGAGTGATTTACAGACATACTAAAATAAAGATAGAACTATAATAAGAAGTTATGTACCTACCATAACGTTCCAGGTTCGTTGTCTTCTTCTCGTCTTCTTTCTTGCTGGTTGGGTTCGGAGCCGATCCTTGGCTCTGACTCGGCCATCTTCAAAAGCTTGAGAGCTGCTTACTGGCTCGAGGCCCCCCCTATATCCCATGATGCCTGGCGCTAGATACCCAGGTCTCGTTTGGTAACCTAACTACAGACATAACAATAACAATTATAATAATACAGTAAACTGTAGTATGATACATGAACCTACTGGAGAGGCTGACAGTCAGAAGTAATAGCCAGAGAGGACTCAGCCAGTGATAAACCTAAGGAACTCTTCTCAGTCTACTAGGATAGGGGGATGGAGGGTGGGACGCAAGAAAGAATGCGAGAAGAAGAAAACTAACATGGAACGTTATGGTAGGTACATAACCTTCTTAATGTTAAGTTGTCTATCTCACCTTCATTTTTGCTGGTTGGGACAGCGTCCCTAGCACCTCAATCCTGGGTGGCTCATTGGAACAGACTCTTCAGAACAGTGGAACCAAAATCAGCTCTGCTCCTGGAGGCCACATCCAGCTTATAATGTGAAATGAAGGTATGTGGATTAGCCCATGTAGCTGCCGCACAAAGAGTTTCCACTGGCAATCTGGCCTGAAAAGCCACTGAAGTAGCTAAAGCTCTGGTGGAGTGACATTTGGGTTTAGCAGGAAGCTCTTTATTTCTCAACTGATATATAAAAGTAATAGCGGAAGTCAACTACCTAGATAAGGTTACTTTTGACACCAGTATACCTCGTTTACCCTCAGCGTAGGACAGGAACAACTGGTCTGATTTGCTTGGTTCTATGCAAGTAAAATCGTAATGGTCTATGAACGGTCCAACTGATGTAACTTATATTCTGCCTTGGAATAATTTGGAAAGAACACAGGTAGGTCAATGGACTGATTCAAATTATAATTAGAAGTAACCTTTGGAAGAAAGGAAGGGTTAGTCCGAAGAGAAACTCTATCATTGTGAAAAACTAGCTAAGGAGGACGAACACAAAGAGCCTGAAGTTCAGAAACTCTTCTGGCCGACGTAACTGCAACCTGAAGGGTTTTCCAAGAAAGAAACTTGAAGAAGCTGCCGGTTCAAAGAGGGATAGTATCAGGGAAGCTAAAATCAAATTCAGATCCCACGGAGGCGGGGGATCTCTTACTGGGGGCCTGAGTAGAGTGGTCCCTTTAAGAAAGGCTTTACAAAGCTTATAGGACATGATACTTGAATCAGATAGGCCCGTATGAAAGTTTGAAATTGCAGCTAGCGGAACTCTAATCGTGGCAGAAGAGGATCCAGCTCGAAAAAGTTCTGCTAGAAATTCTAAAATATGGTGCACAGGGAGCTGAAAAGAGGTCTATATTTCTGATCTCTGCCCATAAGGAAAAAGGTTTCCACTTACTAGCATAAGTTTTCCTAGTGGTCGACTTATGCGAGGATAGAATGATTTCACGCACCGAGTGGGAGATGTTCGGAAGCCTGGCTAAGGTCGGAAGTGGAGAAACCAAGCAGTGAGCTGGAGAGATTGAAGAGATTGGTGCAGCCCGCCCGATTGATGGATCAGGTTGTCTGGAATTGGGTCCAGGGCTGCTCCAGAAGGTGATGCAGGAACGGGAACCAAATTTGTCGAGGCCAGTAAGGGGCAATGAGGATCATCTTGCATCCCAATGTGGTAGCTTTCTGAATTAGTTTGGGAATCAGGGGAAACGAAGGGAATGTATAAAGAAGTCCCTGAGGCCAATCGTGAACTAGAGCGTCTCTGGTGAAGTGTCCAGGAAGAGGGAAGAGAGAAGAAATTGTCGCACTTGCTGTTGAAAGGGGTGGCAAAAAGGTCGCAGCAAGGCTGACCTCATTTGCGGAAGATTTTGTCCGCCACAGTCTGATTGAGAGACCACTCGTGAGGCATGAGAATTGCTCTGCTCAGCCTGTCTCCTATAACGTTGGACTTCCCAGGGATGTGCGCTGCTATCAGAAACCGTTGGGAAAAGATTGCCCACTGCCAAAGTCAGAGTGCTTCTCGACATAATGGGTATGACTTGGTTCCGCCCTGCTTGTTGATGTACCATACTACTGACATATTGTCTGTTTGAATTGCAATGGTCCCGGTGGGAAGAGAGTTCGGAAGAGCTTCCAACGCTAAAAGTACGGCTCTCATCTCCAAGACATTGATATGCAGATGGTACACGTGAGGCTGCCAGGTGCCTTGGACTGTTCTGCCCTGAAAATGCCCCCCCACCCGATCAGGGAAGCGTCCGTGGTCACCATAGCTACTGGAGGAGGAAGAACGAACGGTATGCCCTGGTGTAATGATGGTGAAACCATCCACCAAGTTGGTTTTTGCATGACTGCATGATCATTATCATGTGAGACATTGGGAGTTGCTGGAAGGACCATTGTGTGAACAGCATCCACTGAAGAATCCTCATGTGAAAACGTGCAAGGGGGACTAGTATGATAGCCGCTGCCATGAGACCCAATGTTGTTAGGACGAATCTGGCCTGAATCTTTTTGCATCCTAATAAGACCTGCACATGTCTTGGAATAGCTAACACTCTGTCTACTGGGAGAGTCGCTGGCATGTGCTTTGTGTTTAAGTTTGCCCTTATAAAGGTGATATATTGACAAGGCGACAATGCAGACTTTTCGAAATTTATTGTGATGCCTAGAGTGGAGCATGTTTGGATGGTGTAGTCTCTGGCTCGCAGCAGGTGATGCCTGGTGGTTGCAGTAAGGAGCCAGTCTAAATATGGAAACACCTGGAATCCTTGCCATCTCAAGTAACCGGTGACTACTGCCAAACATTTGAACACCCTGAGGGCTGTGGTGAGGCCAAAGGGCAGAGCTCTGAACTGATAATGACTGGCTCCCAGCTGGAAGTGGAGGAATCTTCTGGAGCGTCTGTCCATTTTGATATGGTAGTACGTGTCCCTGAAGATCTATGGAGCACATCCACTTGTCCTGACCCAGAAAGGGTAAAATGGACTGTAGCATGACCATCCAGAACTTCGTTCTTTGAACAGACCTGTTTAGTCTGCTGAGATCCAGAATGGGTCTCCAGTCCCCTGTCTTTTTTGGTACCAAAAAGAACCTTGAGTAAATTCCGGATCCTTGTTGGTCTGCTGGGACTGACTGGATGGCTCTTTTTCTTAGCAGCTTTGAAATTTCTTGAACTGCTTGATCCCTTAGATTGGGTGGAACATCTGGAAAGGATTTGTTGGAAAAGAGTAGAGTGCAAAAGAAAGGGATTTTGTAGCCTTCGGATATGATAGAAAGTACCCATTTGTCTTGTGTTATACTTTGCCAGGCTTTTGGATACAATGATAATCTTCCCCTGACTGCCTCCGAAGGTGGACAGTCGGGCAGCACTTCAGGGATGCTGGAAGGGCTTGTTAGAGAAGGGTTCTCTTTGGCCCTGATTTTGCAGACCCCCTCTGCCCCTAGGGCAGCGTCTATTGTTCCCTCCTCTGCCTCTGGAGGGGAACTCTCCACGTGTGTCAGGCATGGCTCCCTGGGATTTCTGGAACCACATTTTCCCACTCTTCTGACCCTTGGGATACGGTATTGAAGGGGTGGAAAAACGGACTCCGACAGCAGACAGTCTTATCTTCCTGCTCACACCTGGTAAGGGTATCCACCTGTGGTCCAAACAGAGCAGAACCATCAAAGAGGGTGTTGGTGAAAGACGCCCTGAAGGGTTCCGCAAAGTTGCATAACCGCATCCAAGCGTGTCTCCTCAAAGCCACACCTGTGCCTGTGGCCCTACTCGCTCCATCGGCTGCATAAGAGATGAGCCAAATGGAGGAGTTTACTACGGAATTTAGAGTCGCCAGCTGGGAGGCAACCTTAGCCTTGGCCCCCGCAGCTGATGGATCTTGAAGGGTATCTCCTAGCTCTTTAAGGAGATCCCTTTGAAGGCGGGTAAAATGGCACAAATAGTTCACAGACCTCATGGAAAAGGTTGCTGAGGAAAACATCTGCTTCCCATATCTGTCCTTCGTCCTAGATTCCTTATTAGGGGAATGGACAGACTAAGTTTCAGCCAACTCCTTTTTAATGGCCGCTGCTACCACCATGGCATCAACGGGAACACCCTTGGTCAGAAATTGCTTGTCTTGAGGGGCAGTAATGAATTTTGTGGGCCGGCGGGGAGTTGGTTCCATTGTGTCTGGAGCTGACCACGCCTTTCAAGCCACCACAGACATCAGTGGATCGAAAGGCGGAGACACCCAGGAGGTGGAGGGTCGGGAACCAAACGCTTCCAGGAATACCGACTCATCCTCGGAAGGGTTAAGGGTAGTCCAGTTCCCCACTCTGTCTAAGGATTTCAAGGATGTCGGAGAAAGAGACGTCCTCAGAGGGGGATCTCTGGGACCCTTCAGACTCCTCCAAGTCGGTATCTGAAGTGACAGACTCAGGGGAGTCAACATGCTTCCTCTTGCATTTCCTCTTTCGAGGGGGCTCCTCTGAATGAACAGGGGAGGCCTCGGAAGAGGAAGATACACCCAATGGGGTGCCCTGGAGCGCTTGTTCCCCATGCTTGGGGTCTGGAGGAGGGGCAGAGGCAGGAGCAGGCACCATGGGGGGAGGAGCCAATGAGGCTGACCATGAGGCTGACTCAGATGCCAGCACACTCCTCATGACCTCGAAGGCACCCATTCCCGATACCGAAGAAGGCTCCGGCTCCAAAGAGACCGGGATCCTTCTCGGCATCAAGAGAGACGGCTCCGAAGCCGATGTAGGAGCCAAAATCACCTGCACCAAAGCTCCGAGAGGGAGAATGGGGTCGGACAAGGGTCCGATGCCACTCGCCCCCTTGGAGCAGAGGGAGTCCCGGCGCCCAGATCCCTCCAAGGACGGCACCATGGAAGACATCAGAGCCGACGAAAGAACCGAAAGGGGAGGTATCGGTGCCGATTGACCCACAGTTCCAGCCTCAGCATGCTCCAGCTCTGAACTCAAGGGACAAGTCGAAGGAGGAACTATTGGAGAAACAGGTAGAGCCGAACCCTGATGAGGGGGGCTGGAGAGCATTTTTGCCAGGGCCTGCGACTTTAAAAGCCTGCTCACCACTCTCTCCAAATCATGATCAGATAGCCTAGACAACCGAGAAGAGTGGGATCGATGACACCGCTCCGATTGCAACAAGGGTGACCCTGGAGCAGAGTGTATCGACTCGAAGGATGGTGACTTGGAGCGTTTTAGACTCCCTGTTGGCTCCGATGGAAGAGTCGGGGCCGACTGGGAGATAGGTAACTTCAGCTCCAGTCGGAGCCGAAGTTGGCTTAGAGACAGGTACTTCGGTTCCAGCCGGAACCGAAGTTGAAGCAGAAGCCATACCCGGCGACGGCACCAAGCTGGGAGCCGATGGCTTCGATGGCCTAGAAGGTTTCACTAACTGAGCCTTGGCCGGTGATCCTTTAGGTTTAAGCAAACCCCTAAGGATAAGCTTATTCCTACACTCCTGCAGGACTCTTGGACTAAAGGCGTGACACACCGAACAAGAGTCCTGCAAGTGTAGGGAGCCCAAGCAGTAGACACAAGAAGTGTGACCATCTGTCAGAGACATTTTCTGGCAGCATGAGTCACACTTCTTGAATCCTGACACTTTCATGTCTTTAGACATTCCTGTAAAGGAAAATCAAATACAAAGAAAGTAGGTAACTGGAAAAAAAAACACACAATCCACACAAGTTACCACACCCTAACAGCAAACACACTACATAAGACCTAAAAACTACAACAATTTCCAATGAAAAACTTTGTCTACCTTACAAAAAAAAACAAGGATAAGCCTCCAACTAAAACGGCTTACCTTAAAAAGGCAAACGGGAGGGGAAAAACTCTCTAAGGAGAAAACAAGTTTTTTTAGGGGGAATAAACTAACAAATTACCACAGAACCTACAACGATGCTGTGACAATAAGTATATATCTAATCAAATACAAAAAGTCCTAAATATTATGAACAAAGTGAAAAAATACGACCTGAGCCAGTAAACGCAACCTCGTATCAGAAGCGGAAAACGAGATCTGGGTATCTAACGCCAGGCATCATGGGATATAGGGGGGGCCTCGAGCCAGTAAGCAGCACACGAGTTTTTGCAGATGGCTGAGTCGGTGCCAAGGATCGGCTCCGAACCCAACCAGACAGAATGAAGGCGAGATAGACAACTTAACATCTAGGTTTAACAAACAACAACAAATTTCAAGAAAATGTATAAATATATGTAATAAAAGCATTTAGCTGGAGAGTATCGGCTGAAGCATCTAGTTATCACAGTGGCAAATAAAATCTGAGGTAATAGGGAGAGCGGCATTGTGGGTAGAGTCTTAGTGTGGGAGTTTTTTGCCTGACGTGAGCTGTACAACAGCCAAGCCAGTTCTGAGTGGATGGAACAGAGTCCCATTTGTCAAGAATGAATAAGGATCGACATCAGATGGGACAATTTTTCTTGGGTAGTTCCTGAAACATGCAGTCGGAAAGACTTGAAAGAGGTTCTCGAGGGATTGCATTGTCTTCCACTTTTCCTAAAGCTACCTCCTCAGCAGGGGGCTCAGCGAGGAGATGCTTATCCAATGAGGCATCAAGGCACTTCCTCCGGAGATGCTCTGACATGGGCTGACAATACAGGCATGTCTCCTTACTCAGACACTGTGGCAGCTTCCCTCTATGATGCACTTACTTAGTCACAGCCAAATTTCACACAGCGTCCAGCAACCTGAAAAATGAGAATGCACAAATCATCTCTCTCCTAAAGCCCTTGGACTGCATCCCTTCTGCAGTCTGTCTTAACTACTCCTGGAGATGTTCTTGAAATTTAAGCATGTGAGGCTAGCGATTGAGGGTCATAATAGCTAAGCTAGCAGAGATGCAACTCTTCTTACCAAACTAGTCAAGGATACTACTTTCCCCATCACTTGGAAAAATATTACTGGGTGCAGCCCCACCTGATCCCTTTCTGGAATACACACAATCACTGCTGGATCTGTCACGGGATTCTTGTATAGTCGTCTGTGGGACTCAGGGACCCTAAAGAAGTGACCTGACTTTTGGAGGTAGAGAGTTGGGAATGAAGCTGCAAAGATGAGGCATTAAAACATCATCCAAAATGACAAGGACAAGAGGAATAGCCATGGGTCTAGATTCTGGATGGCCTAGAAACAGTTAAGACCTGAAAGAACTCACTATACTAACCAACTGAAAGATTCTTGCATTTTGTGAAGGGCATCTCCAAAAGATAACTACTCAACTGGCAAACTCAAGGACAGTGCATCCTCAAAATTATAATCCAAGGAGGAGGCTGGGGAAAACTGGTCAACATAAGCCAACTCTTCCACCTCAGATGAATCAGGGTCCCCCTAGAGAGAAGGCATTCTTTTCCTCTAGGCAAGGGGATCCCTGGAGCAGGATATTTCAAAGGCTGGGTGTTTGGGTTTCATAACCTCCATGAAATCTTGATCCAGTCTGAAAAGGTTCTGAGAACACAACTAGAAAAACAGGGGCTGAAAACTGGTAAGCTCTGGCTGCGATAAGCAGACTGATGACTGTTGAGGTTTGTGTCTTGGGTCTTTGTGTGGTCCAACCTAAACCACTTCAAAACACATACAAAACACAAAATGAAATACTAAAAAATACTGCAAGGCTGGACAAAACACACCACTTTAGCGCAGAAAAAGAAGTTATGTCTTACCATAACGTTCCATCTGTATTGTTGATCCTCGTTTAGTCATTACGTATGGATATCTGTTCTGACCTCGGAACCGAGCCGGCCATTTTCCAAGCTCGCGTCAACTACAAACTCTCGAGCTAAACTCTTACCCATAATTCCCCTCTCCCTGTTACCTCAGACTGAGTTTGTAAGTCAAAGAAGGTAGAGGCTACCTCTGGTCAAATGACCTAAGAGAACCGGATGGTGAAATCCACTAGAAGCCACAGGAGGGGGAAGGAGGGAGGGTCATAATGACTGAACGGGATCAACAATACAGATGGAATGTTATGGTAAGACATAACTTCTTTATCTGATATTGTTAATCCTCGTTCATTCCTTACGTATGGGACAGAGTCCCCAGTTACCTCTACTCCTGGGAGGCTGTCATGGAAGGACATTCCTGAGCACCACAGAACCAAAAGATGCTCTTCCCCTGGAGGCTAAATCCAACTTGTAATGATTGATGAAGGTATGAGGCGTAGCCCAAGTTGCAGCTGCACAGATGTCATGCAAAGAAGCTCTGGCATAGAAGGCAACAGAAGTTGCCACGAACCTCGTCGAATGAGCCTTCATGGTAGCAGGCAATGGAATATTACGTTGTGTATAAATGAAGGTCACACAGTCTTTCAACCATCTAGCTAATATGACCTTAGCAACAGCAGATCCTAATCTAGGTCTGGAATAGACCAAAAATAACTGGTCAGATTTACGAGAGGACCTAGTCCTGTTTAAGTAAAAACGGATTTGCCTGTGAATATCTAGGGTATGTAGGCAATGCTCTCCTCTGCCTGAATGATTGGGAAAGAAAACTGGCAATTCAATGGTTTGATTAATGGACATTTCAGAGATCACTTTTGGCAGAAAAGAAGGATTAGCTCTCAAAGACACTATCTCTATGAAAAATCAAGTATGGACTCTTGATGCATAAGGCTTAAAGCTCAGAGATAAGTCTGTCAGAAGTAATGGCGACCAAAACAAGGTTTTCCATGACAAATATCTGAGGGCGCAAGAAGAAGCTGGTTCGAAGGGTGACATTGTCAGAGCTTGTAGAACTAATGACAGAGCCCATGGTTGAATAGGTTATCTAAAAGGAGGCTTCAGATGATTTACACCTTTTATGAAGGTCTTGCATAATTTGTTTGGCATAAGAGAGGAGTCTTGGACACCCTCATGGAAATTAGATATTGCAGCCAAATGAACTCTAATGGTAGAGGCCGATAGACCCGATTGAAAAAGGTTGGCCAGATACTCTAGTATTATCGACACTGGTGCTGAGAAGGGATCTACTTGTTTTTCTTTCAGACAAGTAAATCTTTTCCACTTCCTTAGATAAGTAATTCTAGTGGAAGACTTATGAGATGCAATGAGAATGTCCCGTACTGGTAAAGAAAGATAATTTCGTCTGGCAATTAAGGGAATTGGAGTAGTCAAGCTGTGAGCTTCAGGCTGCCCAAGTTGGGATGAATCAGGTTCTGTGGATGTGATATCAACTCCGGGGTTGGATGGAGAATCCATGGTCAATCTAGCAGGTGAGGCCAAAGGAAGGGGAACCAAATCTGACGAGGCCAATATGGTGCTATGAGGATCACCTTGCTCTTCAACAGACGGTCTTTCTTCGGAAACTGGGAAACGAGGGGAAAAGGTGGGAATGCATAAAGAAAATCAGAAGGCCAATCGTGGACTACTGCGTCCCTGGGTGACTGTCCCGGAGGGGAAATCAGGGCGAAGTAGTTGCTGCATTTGTAGTTGGTCGGGGATGCAAAGAGGTCGCAGCAAGGACGGCCCCAGCGGTGGAAGATCTCCGCCACTATCAAGGGATTCAGGGACCACTTGTGAGGTTGTAGAATGCACCTGCTGAGTCTGTCTGCTATCACGTTGGAACTCCCAGGAATGTGCATTGTTAAAAGAAAACGGTTGGTAGCATCACCCATTGCCATATCCTCATGGCCTCTCGACAAAGGCGGTAAGATTTGGTTCCACCTTGTTTGTTGATGTACCAGACCACTGCCATGTTGTCTGATTGAATCCCAATTGTCCCAGATGGCAGCAGGGGATAGAATGCTTGCAACGCCAGAAGCACTGCCCTCAGCTCTAGAACATTTATATGCAGTTGGGTCTCCAATTCAGACCAAGTGCCTTAGAGTGTCTGTCCCTGACATAGCCTCCCCCCACCCCATCAGGGAGGCATTCGTGGTCACTGTAGCCTTGGGTTGCTGGGGGGAGACCATTTTGATGGGTTGTGTGTCATCCACCAATTAAAATCCTGTTTGCACCTATGAGTTACTCGAATCTTGGCTGAAAGAGGACACTGAAAAGGATACCATTGGGTGAGCAGTAGCCATTGCAAAAGCCTCATATGAAACCTGGCCAGGGGGATAATGGTGATGGAGGCTGCCATGGAACCCAACAGCTGTACGACAGAGGGAACTGTGGATTTCTCCCTTGAAAGGACTGGGATCAGTTGTTGCTTTATCCTTAGAATTCTGTGCTCTGGAATGACAGCTCTGCAACTCTTTGTATCCAAGATGACCCCTATGAATTCTGTGGACTGAGATGGGGTGAGATTGGATTTTTGCCATTTTATGGTTATGCCTAGCCTTTGTGCAGCGAGGAGAGAGTATGCCAGGGCTTCTTCCAATGGATGTCTGGTGGGGGGTGGAAATGAACCAGTCGTCTAGGTATGGAAACACCTGGAATCCTTGAAGTTGCAAGTGAGCTGTGACAACTACCATGCACTTTGTGAATACACTGGGGGCTGTAGAGTCCGAAGGGCAGTACTCTGAACTGGTAGTGACTGGCTCCCGCAGAAATCTTCTTCATGGCCTGTCCACTTTTATGTGGTAGTACGCATCTTGAAGATCTATCGAGCACATCCAATGGTCTTTTTCCAAAAGTGGGAGGATAGACTGTATTGTGACCATCCGGAATTTTTGTACTCTCAAACTTGTTCAATACACTGAGATCCAAAATTGGTCTCCAGTCCCCGGTTTTCTCTGGCACCAAAAATAGTCTTGAGTAGAATCCGGATCCTATCTGGTCTGGAGGGGCTATTTAGATGACTCTCCTTCTTAGCAGCTTTTCTCTCTCTAGTGCTGCTTCTTCCCATTGACTGGGTGGAACGTCAGGAAGGATTTTTGAAGGGGCAGGACAAAGATCGAGGGGGATATGATGACCTCTGGTAATAATCCTTTGTACCCAAGAATCAGTGGTGATGGTTAACCAGGCAGAAGGGTACAAGGAGAAACGACCCCCAACCACCTCCAGAGGAAAGGAGTTGGGCCGCTCTTCAGGAGCGCTGGTAGGATTGGCCAAGAAAAGAGTACCTGGAACCCTGGTTACGCGGACCCCTCTGCCCCGAAAGGGGTGTCTTCCCTGTGAGTTTCCCCCTCTGCCTCTAGGGGAGAACTCGGCCTGTGTGTCACAGAAAGGACCCTGAGATTTCTTGAACCATATCTTTCCACTCTTTTGGTTTCAGGAGAAAGCATGTTGAGGGGAAGAATAACGGACACCTATGGTAGAAAGGGTCTTACCGTCCTGTTCACATCTGGCCAGTGTGCTTTTAACTTTGGGTCCAAACAACGAAGAGGCCTCAATGGGAGCGTTAAGAAAGGAAGCCTTAAAGGGTTCCGTGAAACTGCACAAGCGCATCCAGGCTTGTCGTCTCAAGACCACAGCTGAACCTGCTGATCTAGCTGCTCCTTCTGATGCGCGAGATATCAGTCGCATAGAGAACTTAGATATTACTCAATGGCAGCCAGCTGAGAGGCCACTTTGTCACTGACCTCATCATACACGGCACCAGCCAAGGTTTCAGAACTCGGAAATCAGATCCCTTTGAAGCCTGGTTAAGTGTGCCATATAATTCAGGGGACCTGCTAGCAAAGGTCGCTGATGCAAAGGTGTGCTTCCCTATCCTGTCCAGGGCCCGGGACTCCTTGTTAGGCGGATGGACCGTCTGGCTTTCTTCTTCCCCCAGATCATTTTTTGTTGCGGCCGCCACCACCAGAGTATCCACAGGAAGACCTTTAGACCAAAGGGGACCTGTAGCAGGAGGGGACAAAATCTTATCTGGCCTCCGGGGAATAGCCTTGACTGTGTCAGGAGCCTTCCACGCATGCTGCACGATGAGCCGGGCATGTTCATCGGCAGGTGGAGTAACCCAGGAGGTAGAGGGCGGGGCGCGAAAAGCCTGCAGGAACACAGACTCCTCAGAGGTTGGATTAGAGGGCTCCCAGTCACCTCTCTGTTTAAGGATTTCAAGGACATCACCAAAGGATACCTCAGAGGGTGACTGAGGGGATCCTTCCCCCTTATCAAAGTCTGTGTCTTCAGTGAGGGACTCCTCTCTGGAGACCATGTGCTTCCTCTAACACGAACTTTTCAGGTGGACTTCCTCAGAGGGAGAAGCTGGGGAAGACCGCGGAAAAGGGGTTTCCTGTGGGAATATGTCCTGAGGCCCTTGTACCTGGTGTCCGCAAGGTACGACTTATGAAAACAGTGGACCAGAGGAGGGCGGGGGGGATAGACGGCACAGTAACGCCAGCAGAACCCAGAGCCTTCTCCATAAGTTGAAAGGCTGGTCCACCTGAAGAGAGGTGAGTGTCCAGGACAGGGGTCACCCCTCCCCTAAGTGGCTCAGCCTGACGACCCGGAGTCCCCGGATGGCTGTGGAACAACAAATTACGCGTGTCACAGCTGTCATCCTGGGTCGTAGCAAAACTCTCCTGCCACGAAGGCAACTGCAGTTCCTTAGATCCATAAAGGGAACCGCAGAGGGGGGAAGACTGTGCTACATCAATGGACTTCAAAGGCAATAAAGGAGGAGAATACGAAGGGGTCTTTGGAGATGGGTGATCACCTCCCAATGAAGGCTAGGTCCTGGGGGCTGGGATACCTCTGTCCAGAAGCACTTGATCCACAAGACAACACGTCATGTTCGGAAAGGCTTCTAGTGGACCTCACTGAGACTGAGGGAGAAACAGGTCTGTCCACAGAAGAGAAGCTCTGTGCCCACCTCACCAGTCTGCACCGAGAACAATGGTGCCGAGAGAGACTGGACTACGGGTGTCTGCACTGAGGAAGTCATTGGCGCTGAGGTCAAGGTCTGTACTGACACAAGGATTGGTGCCGAAGTGGTTGCCGGTTGCAAAGCTGGAACTGAAAAAATTGGAGCCAATAACTGAGGCGTCAGTTCTGAGTAAGATGTCAGAGCCGACTTGTCAAGGTCTGCTCCAACCAAACAGTCGGTGCCGATGTAGTAGTCATAATAGTCTGAACTGAGAAGCCCCGTGGTGCCGATACAGTAAAAGCTACAGGAGAAGACGGAGCTGAGATCACTGATGGCGCCGAAGGTCTAAGCACCGAAAGCACTGGGGCTAACTGAGTGAGCTCCGAAGCAGAAACTTTAGCCTTCTTAGGTTTTGGTTGGTGGGAGTCCCCAGCCGGGGACGAAGGCAAAGACTTGGGCCTTAGTAGGATCATCCAAAAATTTTCTTATGGGCTCTAGGAGGGGTTGAAGCCTCAGACCCAGAAATAACCTCTGAAAAGCGAGATTTGATAAGTCCTTTCAGCAACAACCTATTTTTCTTTTCCAACAAGGTTCTGTTGGAAAAATATTTACACATACCACAGGGCGGGTCAACAGATAAATGGGACACACCCAAGCAATAAACGCACACAGAGTGTGCATCTGATGTAGGTAATTTGTGTCCACAATCAGAACACCTTTTAAATCCTGTACCTAGTACCTACCTATGAACCTATAATAATTTTCTTTGGTGGCAAAAGCCAGGATACCTTTTTGGCTGGGATTGTATAGGTGCCAGGGCCGATAGCCTAGTACCTACCTATGAACCTTTTTTATCTTCCATGATAGGAAAGGGGGACAGAAGAAAAGGTACAAAAGAATACCCGAAGGTATGAAGAAAAGGAAGGGATTACCAACGATGGTAAGGGAGAAATATCTCACAGTAAAAGGTGCAGAGTAAAGAGAAAAAAATATGGTTGCTAAATGCGATAGGGTAAGAGACAACAAATTAGAAAATTCTCTGACAGAAATAGTTATATATTAGACTAGTCTGACAACAAATATCTATACTTAGCTCAAGAGAAGCAGCTTGACACGACAGAATGGCAACGTGGCAAAAGAAATCTGAGGTAACAGGGAGAGTGGAATTATGGTTAAGAGTTTAGCTCGAGAGTTTGTCGCTAACGCGAACTTGGAAAATGGCTGGCTCGGTTCCAAGGTCGGAACAGATACCCATACATAAGGAATGAACGAGGATTAAAAATATCAGATCAATATTTAATCACCGCTTTCGTCAAACCAGACTTCCTCAGAAATACAAAACACACTACATGACACACATATATACACTCTAAAAACAAATGAATTAAATTACTATCAATTCTATATAATTCAAGCACTTAAAAGGGCAATACTTAAACTAATTGGACAACATTAAACCTGTTTTTGTTAACATACACCATATGGTCTTTTAAAAAGCATTTGATATTAATGGATATTAATGGTATAATTAAAACCAGGAGGCTGGTCAGCTTTTAATTTGATCTGCCACCTGGTTTCTCTCAGTTCAAGATAATTCTTAAAATTACCCCCTCTTAAATTCAGATGACCCTGTTCTAAAATGGAAAAAGTACAGTTTTGTACCTACCATAAATGTAGATGTTCGAGGATCCACATTGCTGCAGTCATAACCTGTGGGTAGTCCGCTGTGCTCGGTCAGCCCGAATACCAAAGTGTTAGGCTGGCGTCGGTCACAGTCGCTCTGATCTGACGTCAGTACGCAGTGGTACTAAAGCGCATGACCGACGCCATATCCTCAGTCTTTCTTGCCCCAGATGTCAGAAGGCCTAAAAAAAAGAGGCCATAGCCAAAAATAGAAAATACCCAACCACCAATTACAGACAAAATAATTACCCCAAAAGCAACACAGCAACCCTAAACTACAGAGGGGAAGGAGGGAGGGTAAACTGGACTGCAGCAATGTGGATCCTCAAACATCTACATTTATGGTAGGTACAAAACTGTACTATGTTCTTCGTCTCACATTGCTGCAGTCATAACCTGTGGGTAGAATCCCAAAGCAAAGGTAAGGGAGGTTGGCAAAATCAAAAGGCACTAGGAGCTGCTAACATGCCCTGTAAAACTGCAGTGGCAAACCCAGCCCTAGACTTGGAATAAAGAGGGAGATGGTAATGTTTAGTAAAAGTGTGCACTGAACTCCAAGTAGCTGCCTCCAAAATATCCTTAGTAGCTACTCCCCTCAAAAAAGCAGTAGAAGTGGCAGTAGCCCTAGTGGAATGAGGTCTAATCCGAGCAGGAACCTCCTTTCCATGATGAGAATAACAAAAAGCAATACAATGGCTAATCCACTTAGAAACAGTTTGTTTTGAAACAGGTTTTCCTTGTGAACCCAAGGCAAAAGAAATGAATAACTGTTGAGACTGCCTGAACCCTTTAGTTCTGCTCAAATAATAACGTAACTGCCTGTGAATATCCAAAGTGTGCAAAATTTTTTCCCCTTTATTTTGGGGATCAGCATAAAAAGTAGGCAAATGAATAGATTGGTTCAAGGCCACATCAGAAACAACTTTAGGCATAAAAGAAGGGTTAGTACGCAAGGATACCCTATCCTTATGAAATATTAGGAAGGGTTCAACTGCCATTAGAGCCTGTAATTCAGATACCCTCCTAGCAGACGTAATGGCCAACAAAAAAGCAGTCTTCCAAGACAAAAACTTCAACTCAGATGTAGCTGCAGGTTCAAAATGAGGTAAAGTCAGTTTTTCCAACACAAAATTGAGATCCCAGGAAGGAGTGGGAGCTCTACATGGGGGTCTTATATTCTTTGCCCCTCTAAGAAATTGCTTAAACAAAGGGTGAGAAAATAATAGTGGATCACAGTCATAGTGAGCAAAAATGGCTGCAGCATGAACTTTCACGGAGGAGAAAGACAAACCCTTGTCTAGTAAGTCTGTAAGGTACTGTAGTGTAACACTCAAATAAGGGCGTGAAACATCAAAGCTCTTTGCTGTGCTCCAAAGAAAAAATCTCCTCCATTTATCAGCATAAACTTTCCTTGTACTAGGCCGCCTGGCTTCCAGAATGACATTTAAAACTTGTTGAGGAAGCTGCGACCCCCCAGGGTCTAAAACAGAATATGCCAGGCTGTCAGATGCAGGGACTGTATCCTGACATTGAGGAAATGATTGCTTTCTTGAGACAAAAGGTTTGGAATTGTTGGCAAAGGCCAAGGAGGCTCCCGAACTAAACTCCTCAGCAAGGGGTACCAGTGCTGACGTGGCCAATCTGGAGCTATAAGGATCATGCAAGGCTTGTCCTGTCTGGCCTTCAAGAGCACCTTGGGAAGGAGAGGCAGAGGAGGAAAGGCATAGACGTGAAGGTTGTTCCAACTGAAAGATAGAGCATCCACTTTCCAAGCTTCTGGGTGAAACATCTTTGTGCAATATTTTGGCAGTTGGAAATTTTGTGGGACGCGAACAGATCTATGTCTGGAGTTCCCCAAGCCACTGTCAACTGTTGAAATACATGAGGATCCAATTTCCACTCGTGGGGGTCCACCATTTGCCTGCTCAAAACATCTGCTAAGGAGTTCTGTGCTCCTGGCAGAAACCTTGCTTGAAGAGTGAGGTGCAAACTCAGAGCAGTCTCCCACAAAATCATAGCTTGTCTGCAAAGAGGGTACGACTGGGTTCCCCCCTGCTTGTTGATGTACCACATGACTGTTGTGTTGTCTGTTTGAATCAACACCTGTCCTGGTTGAAGTAGATCCTTGAAAGCCATCAGAGCAAATTGGACTGCTAACATCTCCTTCATGTTGATATGCAAATGCTGTAGTCTGGGAGGCCACATGTCTTGAACCCATCTCCCATTGAAATGTGCTCCCCAAGCCATGTCCGAGGCATCTGTCGTTAGGATCTGACTCGCCTCTGGTCGGGTCACAGAGAGTCCCTTGTTTAGGTGACATTCCTGAGCCCACCACAAAAACTCCCTTTGGATGAAAGGTATTATCTGAATGACAGTGTCCAAATCGTGGCAGTGTTGAGTCCATACGCTTTTGAGATACCATTGTAGCATCCTCATATGTAGTTTGGCATTGGAAAGTACCAGAATACAAGATGCCATGAACCCCAAGGCTTGAAGGACTGTCCTTGCAGTCAGCCTGGACAGTAGGGATAATTGCTGAAAGTATAGGGGAAGATTTCTTTGTTTGTCCGGGGTCAGAAAAGCCATCTGAGAGGCTGTATTCAGTCTCACACCCAGAAAGCACATGTCCTGAGAGGGTACTAGACTGGACTTTGTTTCGTTCACAGAATACCCTAGGCACCTTAACACTGCCATTACATACTGTAGATGCTGAAGTAACGTGACTTTGTCTTGAGCAAGAATCAGGCAATCGTCCAGATAAGGATAAATTTGTATTCCTCTTAGTCTTAAGAAGGCTATCACAGGAGCCAGGACCTTTGTGAACACCCTGGGCGCAGTAGATAAGCCAAAGGGCAATGCAGAGAACTGATAATGAAAAGTACCAGCCCGAAAACGCAGGAACCTCCTGCAACTGGGCCTGATAGGAATGTGAAGATAAGCCTCTTTGAGATCCAGTTACCATCCAGTGACCTTTGCCTAGCAGAGGCAGAAGTTGCTGTAAAGTTAACATCTTGAATTCTGGGATGTCTAGGTATGTGTTGAGAATAGACAAATCCAGAATTGGCCTCCAAGTGTTCCCCTTCTTTGGCACAAGGAACAGGCGAGAATAAAATCCTAGGCCTACTTCTGACGGAGGTACCACCTGAATAGCCCCCATTTTTAAAAGTAAAGAAATCTGTTTGTGAGCCTCCAGCCTTTGCTGAGGAGGTACATCCGGCATGCCTTTGAAAGGAGGCAAGGTGTGAAAATAAAACTTGTAACCCCGATCTATAATGTCCAACACCCATTTGTCCTGGGTGACCAAAAGCCAATTTTGCTTGAACAGTGCCAACTTTCCTCCTAGAGGAGCTGCCAGACAGGAGGAATCTGGCAGCTGGAGATACAGGTCATTGGGTCTGTTTACGAAAAGGCTGACTCCTGCCCTCACCAGAAGATTGTGCAGGAGAACTCCACGTCCTAGGTCTGAAAGAACCCTGAGCATGAGCTCTGCCCCTACCACGCCTAGATCTGCCCTTAGACTGGTAATCGGAAGAAGGATATGCCCATCCTTTTGCAGGCCAATTTCTGCTAAACTTAGGGGCTGCACTTGTAAAATTCCTTAACTGTCTGCATGGACTTAGCTTTGTCTTCCATTTTCTTCAAAACTGACTCCATGGGAGAACCAAAAAGAACTTCAGATTGGAGGAGCATCCAAAATTGAGCTTTAACATGCTCTGACAAATTCTGATCCTTAAGCCAGGCGTGCCTCTGAATAACTGAACCAGTGGCAGCCACCCTGAAAGAAGCCTGAAGAGCATCAAAGCCACACTGCAAGGAATGCTTACCTACCTGATCAGAGGCATGAACTAAATCCTGCAATTCCTTACACTCTATACCCTCAGCTAAAGCATCTACCTTAGATTTCAACTGACTTAACAGAAAATTCTGGTACTTCAGCATATGAAACTGGCAATTCAAAGCCCTCATAGCTAGTGTGGAGGAGGTATACACTTTTTTACCCCACCTATCCAAAGCTCTAGAATCTTTATCCAGAGGAACTGGATTCTTTACTACAGAAGCCCTGACACCCTTAGGTCCCTGGCTAATAGTTTCTGGGTCAGCTCTAGGACTCTTATATAGATATTTATGAGCCTCTGGAACTCTGTAATACCTGTCTGGCTTGACAGGGGCCGGAGGTAAAGAATCAGGATTAAGGGAAGCCTCAGAAAAAACATCCTGAACAACATCCAAAACAGGGGGAAATGGCCAAGGGCCTATGCTATGGTAAAAACAAAAATTCCCTAAGCCTCTTACAAGAATCGGAGAAATCCTGACCTTCCCATTTAAAATGCTCCCTCATAGAATGCAGGGTTTCAGAAAAAGAAAAATCCTCTGGAGGAGAAGCAGAAGGACAGGAGTCCTCTGCATCCGAATCAGAAAAGGGAGGAAAATCCTGAATGTCCTCAGCTGAAGACTCAGAGTAATCTGAGGAATGCTCCAAACCCTCCACCTCTGTCTCTACCCTAGGCCTCTTATCTGGAGGGGGCATAGAACCTCTGATTAAAGTAATCAAATCCTCTGCCATTTTCAGCATATGTTTTTTAGGAACAGAGCCTGCAGAAAGTACAGTTTTGTACCTACCATAAATGTAGATGTTCGAAGATCCACATTGCTGCAGTCCTAACACTTGGGGTAGTCCGCTGTCCCAGTCGGCCCGAATACCAAAGTATAAGGCTGACGTCGGTCAAGGCGCATTAGTCTGACGTCAGGACGTCAGGGTACAAATGCGCATGACCGACGTCATATCCTCAGTCTTTTCTTGCCCCAGATGTCAGAAGACCCTAAAAGGCCAAAACCAAAACAACAACACACCAAACACCCCTGTACCAAATATATGTACAATATATACAAAATTACAAAGGTACAACCCCACCCACACAACCACCCCTAAACACAGAGGGGAAGGAGGGAGGGTAAATTGGACTGCAGCAATGTGGATCTTCGAACATCTACATTTATGGTAGGTACAAAACTGTACTATGTTCTTCATCTCACATTGCTGCAGTCCTAACACTTGGGTAGAATCCCAAAGCAGAGGTAAGGGAGGATGGCAAATCATAAAGAAGCAGGAGCTGCCAACATGCCCTGTAAAACAGCAGTGGCAAAACCAGCCCTAGATTTAGAGTAGAGAGGAAGGTGATAATGCCTAGAGAAAGTATGCACTGAACTCCAAGTAGCTGCCTCCAAAATATCCTTAGTTGCCACCCCCCTTAGAAATGCTGTCGAAGTGGCAGTAGCCCTAGTGGAATGAGGCCTAATCCCAGCTGGAATCTCCTTGCCATGATGGGAATAACAGAAAGCAATGCAAAACCCAATCCACTTAGAAATAGTTTGTTTTGACACAGGCTTGCCCTGAGAACTCAAAGCAAAAGAAACAAACAACTGCTGAGACTGCCTAAAATCCTTAGTCCTGCTTAAATAATAACGCAACTGCCTGTGTACATCTAAAGTGTGCAAAATCTTTTCCCCCTTATTTTGGGGATTTGCATAAAAAGTAGGCAAATGAATAGTTTGGTTTAAAGCCACACTAGAAACCACTTTAGGCATAAAGGAAGGATTAGTATGTAAAGATACCCTATCCTTATGGAAAATCAAGAAAGGCTCAACCGCCATAAGGGCCTGCAATTCAGAAACCCTTCTTGCAGAGGTAATGGCCAACAAAAAAAGCAGTCTTCCATGACAAATATTTCAATTCAGCAGTAGCTGCAGGCTCAAAAGGTTGTAGAGTGAGTTTCTCCAACACAAAATTGAGGTCCCAAGCAGGAGTAGGAGCTCTACGTGGGGGTCTTATATTCTTTGCCCCTCTAAGAAATTGCTTGAACAAAGGATGAGAAAACAATGGTGGGTCACAATCATAGTGAGCTGAAATTGCTGCAGCATGAATCTTAATGGAAGAGAAAGACAAACCTTTGTCCAATAACTCAGTAAGATATTGAAGAGCCACACTCAAATTAGGCTCAAACATCCAAATCCTTTGCTGCACTCCAAAATAAAAATCTCTTCCATTTTTCTGCGTACACTTTCCTTGTACTAGGTCTTCTGGCTTCCATAATCACATTCAAAACTTGTTGCGGAAGTTGAGACCTGCTGTGGTTCAAAACAGAATATGCCAGGCTGTTAGATGAAGAGAGTGAAGCTTGACATTGAGTAGATGACCGTCCTTCTGAGACAACAGGTGTGGAATCAAAGGTAAAGGCCAAGGAGGCTTCCTTACCAGACTCCTCAGTAATGGGTACCAGTGCTGCCGAGGCCAATCTGGAGCTATTAAAATCATCCTTGGTTTGTCTTGCCTGACCTTTAGGAGCACCTTTGGGAGGAGAAGCAGAGGTGGAAAGGCATACACATGAAGATTTTTCCAACTGAAAGACAGAGCATCCACTTTCCAAGCTGTTTGATGAAACCTTTTCGTGCAAAACTTTGGCAGCTGGTGGTTTAGTGGAGAAGCGAACAGATCTATGTCTGGAGTTCCCCATGACACTGTCAATTTCTGAAATACATGAGGATCCAATTTCCACTCGTGGGGATCCATGATTTGCCTGCTTAACACATCTGCTAAGGAGTTCTGTGCTCCCGGCAGAAACCTTGCTTGAAGATTTAGTTGCAAGCTTAGCGCAGTCTCCCACAAAATCATTGCTTGCCTGCATAGAGGATAAGAATGTGTCCCCCCCTTGTTTGTTGATGTACCACATGACAGTAGTGTTGTCTGTTAGAATCAACACCTGCCCTGGAAGAAGTAACGCCTTGAAAGCCATTAATGCAAACTGGACTGCTAACATCTCCTTCATGCTGATATGTAGATGTTGCAGTCTGGCAGGCCACTTGTCTTGTATCCACTTTCCATTCAGATGAGCTCCCCAAGCTGTGTCTGAGGCATCTGTCGTTAGAATCTGACTCGCCTCTGGCCGGGTCACAGAGAGTCCCTTGTTTAGGTGACATTCCTGAGCCCACCACAAAAATTCCTTTTGAATGCAAGGTATTATTTGAATGACAGTGTCCAAATCCTGGCAGTGCTGTGTCCATACATTTTTGAGATACCATTGCAGCTTCCTCATATGCAGTTTGGCATTGGGAAGCACCAGAATACAAGATGCCATGAACCCTAAGGCTTGAAGGACTGTCCTTGCAGTCAGCCCGGACTGATGAGATAGTTGACGGAAGTAAAGGGAAAGATTCTTTTGTTTGTCCGGGGTTAAAAAGGCCATCTGGGTTGCTGTATTCAGTCTCACACCCAGAAAGCACATGTCTTGAGAGGGTACTAGACTGGACTTTATTTCGTTCACAGAATACCCCAGGCATCTTAGCACTGCTATGACATATTCCAAATGATGAAGAAGCTCGTCCTTTTCTTGAGCCAGAATCAGGCAGTCGTCCAGATAAGGATAGATTTGTATTCCTTTTAGCCTGAAGAAAGCTATCACTGGAGCCAGAACCTTCGTGAATACCCTGGGAGCAGTAGATAAGCCAAAGGGCAATGCAGAGAACTGATAATGAGAATTCCCAGCTCGAAAACGCAGATACTTCCTGCAAATTAGTCTGATAGGAACATGAAGGTAAGCTTCCTTGAGATCCAAAGTTACCATCCAGTGATCTTTGCCTAGCAGAGGTAAAAGCTGTTGTAACGTCAACATTTTGAACTTGGGAATGTCCAGATAAGTGTTGAGGATAGATAAATCCAAAATTGGTCTCCACGTGTTCCCCTTTTTTGGTACTAGGAACAGGCGTGAATAAAATCCTAGGCCCCTTTCTGGCACAGGAAGCGGCTGAATGGCCCCTATTTGGAGTAACAGAGAAATTTGCTTGTGAGCCTCTTTTCTTTGTTGAGGAGGAATGTCTGGCATGCCTTTGAAAGGAGGCAAGGTATGGAAATAAAACCTGTAACCGTGGTGAATGATATCCAATACCCATCTGTCTTGGGTAATTAAACTCCAATTTTCTTTGAAAAGTGCCAACCTTCCTCCCAAAGGTGCTGCCAGACGAGAAGATTCTGGCAGCTGAAAAGGCAGGTCATTGGGTCTGTTTACGAAAGGACTGACCCCTGCCCTCACCAGAAGACTGAGCAGGTGAACTCCTGTGCTAGGCCTAAAGGAACCTTGAGCTCTGCCCCTACCACGGCTAGACCTACCCCTAGACTGGGAATCATAAGCAGGATATGTCCACCCCTTGGTAGGCCAATTTCTACTAAACTTCGGAGGCTGAACCTGCAAAAAATCTTTAACAGTCTGCATAGACTTAGCCTTGTCTTCCATTTTCTTTAGAACTGCTTCCACAGGCGAACCAAACAACACATCAGATTGTAAAGGAGCATCTAAAATCCTTGTCTTAACATGCTCAGCTAAATTCTGATCCCTCAGCCAGGCGTGCCTGCGAAGAACAGAACCAGTGGCAGCCACCCTCGAAGAGGCCTGTACAGCATCAAAACCACATTGCAAAGAATGCTTACCCACCTGTTCAGAAACATGAACTAAATCCTGCAACTCTTTACACTCAATACCTTCCGCCAGAGCATCTACCTTAGACTTTAATTGTGAAAGGAGATAATTTTGGTATTTCAACATGTGAAACTGGCAATTCAAAGCCCTCATGGCTAAAGTGGAAGAAGTATACACTTTCTTTCCCCATCTATCCAAAGCCCTTGCCTCTATCTGGAGGAACAGGATTTTTAACAACAGAAGCCTTAACACCTTTAGGCCCCTGAGAAACAGTTTCTGGGTCTGCCCTAGGACTCTTAAAAAGATACTTATGAGTTTCAGGCACCCTATAATACCTATCAGGTTTAACTGGAGCAGGAGGCAAAGAATCAGGGTTCAGAGCAGCCTCTGCAAAAACATCTTCCACCACATCCAGAACAGGAGGTATAGCTAAACGCCTATGCTGGGGTAGAAACAAAAATTCCCTAAGCCTTTTCCTGGAATCAGAGAAATCCTGACCTTCCCACTTAAAATGCTCCCTCATGGAATGAAGAGTCTCTGAAAAAGAAAAATCCTCAGGAGGAGAAGCAGAAGGAGTAGAATCATCTACATCAGAATCAGAGTAAGGAGAATACTCCTGCAAGTCTTCCGCCGAAGACTCAGAAGCATCCGAACCCTGCTCAAAACTCCCAAGCTCAGGTTCCACCCTAGGCCTCTTATCAGGAGGGGGCATAGAACCTCTAATCATTGTAATCAAATCTTCTGCCATCTTAAGCATATGCTTCTTAGGCACAGACCCTGAAGAACTAGGGGTAACACCTGAAACAAAACCTGGCCTGGCCTGGGAGAAGCCTTGGAAACAGAAGGGAGGGCCTAACCACCTTAGGAAGGGAGGGGAGAACAGCTACCTGAGAAGCCCCTTCAGCCTGGCCTACCTCCTGAGAGGTCACATCTTGTAATAATAAAGTCTCTCCCTGGGACTCCAAAGAAACTTCTGGCTGAACCTCCGGCTCCACCGAGCCCTCTAAAGAACCGGCGTCCGGGACGGACGGTTCTTCCAACCTAGGCTTTGCTGCTTTGTCCTTGCGCTTTTTAGACGAAGCGGGCGTCGGAGCATCCGACGGCATTTTATAATTACACCGCTTCCCAAAAACTAACCTGGCACAATCTAATCTTCTCTTAATAGTGCGTTTGTTAAATCTAGCACAAGAGCGACAGCCAACAACGTCGTGCTCAGGCCCTAAACAAGGTATACACAAGGTATGGTAATCCCTATGAGGTATCTGTTTCCCACAAGAAATACAGTTATTTACTTTTTCTGACATCCGTAAAATACTGAGGCAAGAAAAACAAAGTATTCCCCAACGGGGTACTTAGCCAACTTTGATTCGGTCTGAAACTCCGACTTCGGAAAATCTCAGAACGCCAACCTGCACTTGCAACGCTGCTTCTGCATCGGACCATGCGGCAAAAAAGACTGAGGATATGACGTCGGTCATGCGCATTTGTACCCTGACGTCCTGACGTCAGACTAATGCGCCTTGACCGACGTCAGCCTTATACTTTGGTATTCGGGCCGACTGGGACAGCGGACTACCCCAAGTGTTAGGACTGCAGCAATGTGAGATGAAGAACATCTAGGGCTGACGCCTGTGCCAGAAAGACCAGGCCTAGCTTTAGAAGGTGCTTTAGTGACAGAAGTAGAAGGCCTAACAACCTTATGTAAAGAAGGGACTACAGAAACTTGAGAGGCCCCCTCGGCCTGACCTGACTCCTGAGAGGCCAATTCCTGCAATATTAAAGGCTCCCCCTGAGTCTCAGCTGAAACCTCGGCTGGATCCACAGATTCCACCGTAGTTTCCAAAGAACCGGCGTCCGCAACGGATGACTCATCCTGCTTAGACAGAATAAAACAAAAAAAGCCGTAGAGCAAAAGCAGTGCAGTTTTCTGTTCCTCACTGTAGCACACCAGGAAAGCGACACCTTCAAATGTTCAAATGTTAACGCTTTTATTAAAGAACATGCGTTTTCGTCCTTAACCTCTAGGACTTCATCAGATAAAACTTTTTAAAAAAAGCTCCACTTTTATATACATTTATTACATCAATTAACCAATAAAAACATCATTTTATTGATACAAATGCACCAATCACATGTGGAAATTAATATTAATGAGATGAGAAGTGATTGGTGCATTTGTATCAATAAAATGATGTTTTTATTGGTTAATTGATGTAATAAATGTATATAAAAGTGGACCTTTTTTAAAAAGTTTTATCTGATGAAGTCCTAGAGGTTAAGGACGAAAACGCATGTTCTTTAATAAAAGCGTTAACATTTGAACATTTGAAGGTGTCGCTTTCCTGGTGAGGAACAGAAAACTGCACTGCTTGTTGCTCTACGGCTTTTTTTGTTTTATTTGTTTTGGTTTTTGGAAGCCGCACGTTTTCTTTGGTTGGTGTGATTTTGTGAAGAGCGATTTGTGGTGCTTTTTTCCTGTTATGGGTTCGGAAGGACAGGAAGAGATGGGGCAAACCCGTAAACTTATTGGTCAATTAACGGAGTTAATAGACCTGTTAACGCCCCTATGTCAAAGTTTAGTTCCTGGAAGAGGTGTATCACGCTCGGAGGTTTCATTTCATGAGGGAATTGGCGTACAAACCGCAAAGAGGAAAAGGGAGCTTATAGGCGATGAATGGGAAGCCGGCGACCCTGGAGAAGCGGAGATGACAAGTTTTAACCCCATGAGAACACCGAGAGTATTGGACATTGGAGACGAGGATTGTGAACAAAGGGACTATGTTAATACTGACAAGGGTGCGAGGCCTAAAACAAGGCAAAACATTAAAGGTACTGTTTTTCCGAAACATAAAACCACCAATGAGTGGCTTATGAAAGACTACTTGTTTAATCTGGAAAGTGACCCTGTAAATGTAAATGCAAATGAGATTATTAATGATGGAATAACATACATTGATAAGCTTGATAAACTGTATGATTTAATGTTGAAATTTAGAACATTACGAATTGAAAATGCCTACTTGAATGAATGTTTAATTAAGGAAATAGTCCCGAAGGGACTTAGGGTCTACAAGTACCCTAATAACGTTCAAATAGGGTCTTCATTTCACAAGAATCTAGTTAAAGCATTTAATAAATGTGGACTTGAAATCATACAGTTAATCATTTATGAAAATGAAAATAAATTAACTGGTATTGAACAAGAAATTAAAGAGCTTGATGCCAATATTAAACAAGACCTTATTTTTGAGATTAATAAGGAGAGAGAGAGATATTTTAAAATGAGAGAAGAAATAGATTTAAAATGTGATGACATCATTAAACGTAAGATGGGAAAGTTAAACAGAGACATAAACGAATATGCAAACAATAATAGCTACCCGAAACCAACAATAAATATGAATGGGAATTTTAGGAATACTTATAACAACAAAGGTAGAAGGGAAGTTAATAGAATAAGGGAAAAAGTTGGATATAATTATGACAACAATTATGACATTGAATTTCCACCTTTAGGTGAGTCTAATCAGAATTATCATGAACCCTATAATAGGGAACGGAATTTTCAGGTGAGAGGGGGGAGAAGGGGGAGGGGGAGACACTATTAGTGAGTACCCTGGTCCCTACAAATGATAAGAGTGATAAGGAGAACAGCAAAGAGGGCAATGGAAATATCACAAGCTTTGGGAATGAAGTTAAAAACACCTTTGAAGGTTTTACTATTTATAATTTTAGTAATATTATTTTAAAAGAAGAACATTTTAGATTGTTTAGTAAAGGGTTGAAATATAACCCAGTGAAAAAGGGAAACGTGACTGATACTATACTGGATATTAAGTTGTTCACTAGAAAGGTAAATTTAACTGTGTTAGCCTCTAAAATGGGTATGAAAGGAACTAAAATAGCTACTAATGAGTTAAGCAGAAGCTCGATATTTAACCCACCTATGGCACCCCAAATTAAAAATTTTGAAAATGTGATGGAAGAAAAAATAAGAAAATTAGAAAAGAAGGAGAAAGACAAAGGTAAATATACAACTAATATGAGAAAAGAGGAATGGGAAGTGTTGAATGAAATAATCGAGAATGCAAGGGTAAGAGTGATGAAACCGGATAAAGGGGGTGGTATTGTTATTATGGAGAGTACTATGTATGATGCCAAGATGTATGCAATCCTGTTGGATGAAAGAAAATATTCAGTGGCCTCTAAAAATGAGTTAATAATTGCATATAGGAAAATAGATATGATGTTGGAAAATTTATTAATGGACAAAGTAATTGATGCCAAAATACTCAAATATTTAGAGGTCAAAAAACCAAGGGTAGCAACAATGTTTGGTATACCCAAGACTCATAAGAATGAATTTGACCCCCCCTTAAGGCCAATTGTTTCAGCGGAAGGAGCTAAAACAACTCCACTAGCTAAATATGTTGACAATAAAGTGAAACACATCTGGATGGAAAGTGAGGTTATCTTAAGAGACTCATGGGATTTGCTAAGGGAGCTCTCTAATAACATATATAATGAAAATATTATTTTTGTCACTATAGATATTATAGATCTCTTTTCAAGTATACCACATGGGGAGGGTATGGAATTATTTGAGGAGAGTGTATATAATGATAAAAGGTTGACGCACGAAGAGAAGGTGACAGTTGTGACGCTTATGGATACTATTTTGAAATACAATTATTTGATGTTTAATGGGGAGTATTACAAGCAGATTTCAGGAGTCTCCATGGGGGCTGCTTGTGCCCCGACTTTTGCTAATATAGTCCTTGATAAATGGGAAAAGGAATTTATTATTAACTCTGTTTACAGTCAGTTTTGGTGCCTTTATCACAGATTTTTGGATGACATAGCAATATTTTGGACAGGTAGTGTAGAAAAATTTAATGAATTTTTTTCCTATATAAATCAAACCACTAATTATTTAAAATTTACTTATGTCATGAGTAAAGAAGTTATGAACTATCTTGATGTGGAGATTTATAAGAAGAATGGAAAATTTGAGACAAAAGTGTTCAGAAAGAGAACATTTTGTAATTCATATCTACATTATGACAGTTTTCATCCAAAACACTGTAAGAAAAATATTATTAAGGGCCAATTTGTGAGAGGCTCTAGGATGACAAGTGATGAAGATGATTTCCATCAAGAATGTAATAAGCTGGAAGTAATGTTTAAGGAGAGGGGTTACCCATTAGACTTCATAAGTGCAATAAAGGATGAGGTGGAAAAAGGTAGGAAAACCAAATTTCATCCAATAAAAGGAATAAAAGAAGGAAATATTGAGGGGGTAAGTGACAAGGTGGAGAATGGAAATGGGGACATAAAAAGGTTAATTATGGAGTTTAACATTTTAAACAAAGAGGTTAAACAGATATTCAAAAAGGAATGGGACAGATTTGTCGCCATCACAGATCTTGAAGAGATTAAGAATATGACATTACAAGTAACTTACAAAAACCCCCCCAACATAAAGAAAAAACTAGAGGTAAATGGAAAGTACAAAAAGATGGGGGAGAAAAATAAAGTGGGGACTTTTAAGTGCGGGAGATGTACACAATGTCAATATATAATGAACAAGGATGAGGTGTTCATAGAAAGTAGAAAGAGATTAATTATAAGCAGAGACAGAATTAACTGTAACACCCAAGGTGTAGTTTACTTGGCGGTGTGTCAAAGCTGCCAATCATTTTATGTGGGGAAAACGGAACGAGTGTTAAAAAGACGTATCTATGAACACATATATGACATAGGGAAGAGAAAGGAAACAAACGCACTATATAGGCACTTTAAACATTGCATAGGAGCAAAATTTTTATTTTTTGGTTTGGAACAAGTACAACAGGATGTTAGGGGAGGTTTATGGGAGGAGTTTTTGGAAATGAGGGAATTGTGGTGGCAGGTATATTTGAATGCCTGTAAAAAACCAGGTTTAAATGAAAATCTGTCAATAGGTCCTATATTAAAGGTAAAGGCGAACAAGGTTTAAATCACATTCACTGGGTGGGTGTATATATCAAATAAGTTAATAGGAATTTTTAAGGAATAAGGAATAATTATATTTTTGTTTATTTATTTACTTATTTATTCAGATTTATATTTGGTAGTTTTTTTATTTCACCCTAATAAAGTTAATAGGTATATAAAAGAAAATAAAGGAGTGATTAGCAAGAATGACACAAGTATAATACGCATAAGTGATAGGGTGTTACATAGATAAATAGCTTTAGGGGGGCTAGAAGTTTGGTTTTTAAACAATGTTTTTAAATAATGATTTTAATTTTGTGATATTTCTGCACAGAAAACTGTTGGTTTCTATGGTAAAGAGTAATAACATTCCCGATGACACATTATGTGATGTGAGAATCATTAGTAAGGATTGGTTTAAGTCTAAAATGATTTTAAAAGGTTTTTTTTGTTTTTTCACATAGGAGCTTGTGTTAATGTAGAAATTAATATTAATGAGATGAGAAGTGATTGGTGCATTCGTATCAATAAAATGATGTCTTCATTGGTTAATTGATGTAGAAAATGTATATAAAAGTGGAGCTTTTTTTAAAAAGTTTTATCTGATGAAGTCCTAGAGGTTAAGGACGAAAACGCATGTTCTTTAATAAAAGCGTTAACATTTGAACATTTGAAGGTGTCGCTTTCCTGGTGTGCTATAGTGAGGAACAGAAAACTGCACTGCTTGTTGCTCGACGGCTTTTTTTGTTTTATTCTGTTTTGGTTTTTGGAAGCCGCACGTTTTCTTTGGTCATCCTGCTTAGACTTTAACGATTTCTCTTTTCGCTTCTTAGCGGTAGTGGGCGTCGGAGGATCCGACGGCATGTTGTAGTTGCACCGCTTACCAAAAACAAGTCTAGCGCAATCTAACCTGCGTTTAATGGTGCGCTTATTAAATCTAGCGCAAAAGCGACACCCATACGTGCTCAGGCCCCAAACAAGGAACACAGAGAGAGTGGTAGTCCCTATGAGGTATCTGTTTCCCACAAGAAATACAATTCTTAACTTTTTCTGACATCCGGAGTTAACTGAGGCAAGAAAAGACAAAAATATTCCCCAACGGGGTACTTAGCCCAACTTGGTCTTCGGTCTGAAACTCAGAATACGAAAATTTCAGGACGCCGAACGGCACTTGCAAACGCTGCTTCTGCTTCGGACCATGCGGCAAGAAAGACTGAGGATATGGCGTCAGTCATGCACTTTAGTACCACTGCATACTGACGTCAGATCAGAGCGACTATGACCGACGCCAGCCTAACACTTTGGTATTCGGGCCGACCGAGGACAGCGGACTACCCACAGGTTATGACTGCAGCAATGTGAGACGAAGAACATCAGATATTTTCTAAAATTATGACACAATACTGTGTCTATAGAGTGCATTGTTCGAATCTTTATTCTTGATATCATACATATGCTCTCTAACTCTCATCATTAAATGTCTAGTGGTCATGCCAATGTAAAAAGAAGGACATGAAAGTATAGTGTACACTTACCATAAATGTAGATGTTAGAGTGTATTCACTGTTGAGTCATGACATTTGGGGTAATCTGCTGGCAGGTTGCCCTCAGTCGGCCTGAATAACAAAGTCTTGGGTCCTGCGTTGGTTGCTGTCTCCTCTTCCATATCGTCAGGGGTATAAAATATGCAGCCAATGCCATTTTCTTCAGTTTTTCTTGCCCCAAATATCAGGTGCCCCCCAAATGGGGAGCAAAAATATATATGTATATATATATATATAAATTAACAAATATATGTAAATGCACTTTTAGCAACATAACCTTTACCTTCATCTAAAAGCAAATACACCACAAAGGCTTTAGTATATAGTGAAGGAAAGAAAAGTCATAGAAAAAGGGGATGGCGGGTGGGTAACCCGGACTGCAACAGTGAATACACTCGAACATCTACATTTATGGCAAGAATACACAACGGTACTATGTTCTTCGTGTTTCACTGTTGCAGTCATAACATTTGGGTAGAATCCCAAAGCTATGGATGGGAGGATGGAACTAAATAGCATTAGGTGCGGCTATAAGGCCCTGCAGAACTGCAGTGGCAAAGCCTGCCCTGGATTTGGAGAAGAGAGGTAAATGATAATGCTTTGTGAAAGTATGAACAGAGTTCCAAGTAGCAGCTTCTAGAATGTCTTTGGTTGGAACCCCTCTGAGGAAAGCTGCTGAGGTAGAAGCAGCTCTGGTGGAATGTGACCTGATCCCCTTGGGCACAGGTTTACCATGGTGCAAGTAGCAGAAATGAATGCAGTGTCTTATTCACTTAGAAATAGTCTGCTTTGACACAGCCTTCCCCTCTGACCCTGCAGCAAATGCTACCAGTAGTTGAGCAGACTTCCTTAGAGATTTGGGCCTGTTTAAATAGAATCTTAGTTGTCTGTGTACATCCAATGAATGCAGAATCCGCTCCCCCTTGTTCTGCGGATTTGGGTAAAATGATGGCAGGTGAATTGTCTGGTTAAGAGCCACACTGGACACCACTTAGGCATAAAAAGGAGGGTTGGTCCTGAGGGACACCCTGCCTGGGAAAAATGCAATAAAAGGCTCCACAGCCATGAGAGTCTGTAATTCTGAAACCCTTCATGTTGAAGTGACTGCGAAGAGGAAAGCTGTTTTCCAAGATAGAAATCTTATATCCACAGTAGCTGCTGGTTCAAAAGGAGGCAAGGTGAGTTTTTCCAGCACAAAGTTGGGGACCCATGCAGGAGTTGGTGATCTTCTGTGAGGTCTTAAATTTTTGGCCCCTCTAAGATGCTGTTTAAGCAGAGGATGAGAAAAGAGGGGAGGCTCTGTGTTGTAATGATCCGAGATGGCATAGGCATGTATTTTTATTGAAGAAAAAGACAGGCCCTTGTCAAGCATCTCAGTCAAATATTGTAAAATCTGAGGAATATTGGGCTTAGCTGTGTCCGTTCCTTGTGCTTGATTCCAAGCACATAATCTCTTCCATTTATCAGCATAAGATTTTCTAGTACTAGGCCTTCTGGTTTCCAAAATGACATCCATCACAGATTTACTGAGAGGTGTTTATGAATAATTAAATGATCAGCCATGCTGCAAGGTTCAGAGTTTGGAGCAGAGTGTGCAGAATTTGATTGTTCTGCTGAGACAGTAGTTGATGTATTTGAAACGAGTACCAAGGAGGAAGTTGAGACATATTCCTTAGAATTGGGTACCAGTGCTGGCGGGGCCAGTCTGGAACAATTAGGATAATTTTTGTTTTTCCTGTCCGACTTTTAGTACGACCTTGGAGAGAAGAGGCACAGGGGGAAAAGGCATAGACTGATTGTTTTTTCCAAAGGAAGGATAGGGCATCCACTTTCCATGCTTTTCTGTGATAAGTTCTAGTGCAGAATTTGTCCAGTTGATAATTTTGCGGAGAGGCAAATAGATCTACGTCTGGGCTCCCCCATTTCTGTGTTAACATGCTGAAGATTTGTGGATCCAGTTTCCATTCGTGCAGGTCCATAAGATTTCTGCTTAGGTCGCCTGCGAGACTATTTTGTTTTCCTGGCAGGAATTGAGCTTGAAGATGTAGCTGGTAAGTCAAGGCTGTGTTCCACAATGCCATGGCTAGTCTGCAAAGCGGGTAGGAATGTGTACCCCCCTGCTTGTTTATGTACCACATTAACCGTGGTGTTGTCCGCCTTTATCAGTAGTTATCCTGGATGAAAGAAGTCCTTGAAGGCTGTCAGAGCATTCTGAACAGCTAGCATCTCTTTCTGGTTGATATGCAGATGCATTTGTTTCTGGCTCCATTTGCCCTGAATGCATCTGCCTGCCAGGTGGGCCTCCCAAGCATAGTCTGATGCATCTGTAGTTAGGGTTTGGGCAGCAGGAGGTAGAGTGAATAACAGTCCCTTGTTTTGGTGACATGTCTCTGCCCACCAAAGAAACTCCTGTTGTAGGCAGGGAATGAGAGAAATCATGGTTTCCAGACAGTGACAATGTTGGCTCCATAAACTTTTTAGGTACCATTGTAGTTTCCTCATATGTAGTCTCGCATATGGAATTAGTAGAATGCACGATGCCATGAACCCCAAAGCCTGCAGAATTTGTCATGCAGAAAACTGGGTTTTTGTTGCCATTTGAAGTATGTTGTCAGTTGCCTTTGTCTGGCGTGAGGTAAGCCATCTGGGCAGTTGTATTCAAGCTTGCACCCAGGAACGTTATCTTTTCAGAGGGTACCAGTTGTGATTTCTTTTCGTTTATTGTGTACCCTAGGCATGTTAGAAGCCTTTTTACAAACGCCAGATGTTGAAATGTGTCCTTGTCCTCTGCTTGACTGAGACAGTCGCCCAGATAAGGATAAATTTGTATGCTTCTTTGTATGCAGAATGCAATTACTGGTGCCAGGCACTTTGTAAAAACGCTGGGTGCAGTAGATAAGCCAAAGGGCAGTGCAGAGAATTGGTAATGCAGAAAACCTGCCTTGAAGCAGAGGTATCTTCTGCATGATTCCCTTACTGGGATATGCAGGTATGCCTCCTTTAAGTCCAGAGTCACTAACCAAACGTTCCTGCCCAGCATAGGCAGTAGCTGTTGTAAAGTCAGCATTTCGAATTTTGGAATGTCCAGGAATGTGTTCAAAATCGATAAGTCCAGTATTGGACGCCAGGCATTGTCTTTTCTGGGTACCAGGAAAAGTCTTGAATAAAAACCTCGTCCTTTTTCCTTTTCTGGTACTGGTTGAATAGCCTCCCATATCCATGAGGGACATAATTTGTTTCTGAGCCTCTGCCCACTGATTTTGTGGCAGATCTGGCCAACCGTTTGGAACTGGCGAAGTATGGAAATGAAATCTGTACCCCTGTGATACTATGTTTAATACCCACTTGTCCTGGGTAATTAACTGCCAATTTTGAGCATGAAGTGCTAGTTGTCCCACCGAGGGGGCTGCCAAAAGATAAGTGCTTGGTGAAGGTAGAGGGAAGTCATTGAGACTGCTTACTGTAGGGTTGTGCTTTGTTTCCTCCAGATTTGGAGGTAGAGGCACCCCACTGCTTTGACGTGTAAGAACCCTGTGATTGGTATCTGGAGCCTTTTGAGAGCCTGGATTTGCCTTGAGTGGCCCTGTCGGACACAGGAAAGGACCAATTTTTAGTAGGCCAGTGCCTACTGAACCTGGGTGGCTGCACTTGCAAGAAATCTTTTACAGTTTGCATAGATTTAGCTTTCCCTTCCATTTTCTTTAAAACCTCTTCTGCCTTATTACTAAACAGAGTATCATGCTGCAAAGGGGCATCCAACAATTTAGCTTTAACATGATCAGGCAGATTTTCCTCCTTGAGCCAGGCATGCCTTCTAATCACAGATCAAGTAACTGTGGCCCTGCAAGAGGCCTCCAAGGAATCAAAACCACATTGCAAAGTATGCTTTCCAACCTGTTCTGCTGAATGCAATAATTCCTGTAATTCTTTATTTTCCACACAATAAGAAATCAACATCATTTTCTGCTTCAGTAAGCCCATAACATGCTGTTGATAATTAAGCATATGAAACTGGCAGTTTAAGACCCTAATTGCCAAGGTTGCAAATGTATAAACCTTCTTTCCGCATCTATCCAGTGCCCCGGAATCTCTATCAGAGAGGGTAGGATTTTTAGCTGTAGAGGCCTTTACACCATTGGGACCCTGTAAAATAGTCTCAGAATCAGCAGTAGGTTTTTGAATAGAAATGTGTGGGAGTCAGGAACCCTGTAATATCTGTCTGGCTTGCTAGGAGCCGGAGGTAGGGAATCAGGAGCCATGCTTGATTCCGAAAACACATCATCAACAATGTCTAATACAGGAGGAATTGCCAAAGGCCTATGCTGAGGAAGAAGGAGGTAATCCCTAAGCCTCTTTTTTGATTCAGAGAAGTCCTGACTCTCCCAGTGAAAATGTTCCCTTAAAGTATGCAAAGTTTCTCCAAAAGTACAATCCTCAGGAGGAGATGCAGATGGGATGGATTCTTCTGCATCAGAATCCTCATAGGGTGGAATAAAAAAGTCCTCATCAGAAGAGGAATCAGAAGAAATGGAAACCTGATCTCAAGATTCATAATAAGTGCCTTGCCTAGGCCTCTTAGCAGGGGGGGGGGGGGTTGGAACCCCTGATCAAGGTAATTAAGTACTCAGCCATTTTGATAATCTGTTTTTTAGGCATAGGGGCCTGAGCACGTGGCTCGGTTTTTTAGACACAGAAGATTTTGATCTTGTTTTTGAGGCTAGCGTCTGTTTGATATAAAAATGTTGAGGCCTGAAAACGCCCTCAGAAGCTGGTGCCTGCTCAGTGGCTCCTGACCCATCCAAGGGAGAGACATCCGCGGGTTCAATACTCTGAGAATCTCGCGGCATACCGGACTCTGAATGGCTCTCGGTAGAACCCTGCGACTGAAAAGTAGCGGGTATCAGGGAATGCGAAAGTGCCTCACTGAGTACCGGCGAACCGGTGACTGGCTTAGGAGAAGCTTCGTCGGTTTTGGACATAGACGGTCTGTCTCTGTCTTTTTCTTTGCGCTTTTTGTGAAGTCTGGTAGTCGGATTGCAAACTGACGACATTTCAGGATAATTAAACCTTGATCCAAAATATTTAGAAGCAAAAATATACAGACGCTTAATATTGCGTTGAGCAATGCACATTATGATCTGGGCCCAGGCAAGGAATACAGTACAAATGAAAATCCTTATGAGGTATTTGCTTCCCACAAGTAATGCAATTATTAGCTTTTACTGACATCGTTAAGGAGCAAGAAAAAGTTTCCCCAACAGGGTACTTCGCTTTAGTTTGAAGACTTCGGTTCTGAAACTCGAATGCGAAAATTTCAGGAGTCAGCCGACTGGCACTTGCGAAATGCTTCTGCTTCGGGCACTGCGAGGAAAGAAAGACTGAAGAAAATCGCATCGGCTGCATGTTTTATACCCCTGACATCATGGAAGAGGAGACCGCAACCGACGCAGGACCAAAAACTTTGTTATTCAGGCCGACTGAGGGCAACCTGCCAGCAGATTACCCCAAATGTCATGACTGCAACAGTGAAACATGAAGAACATCTGCAGACAGTAATATACATCACCCCCACACTTTTACATGAAAAATAACTAGAAATAGGTATAGTATATGGGAGATGTAAAAAAATATATGAATGGCCCCTCCAAAATATATGTACATACACTACATGTGAAACATTTATGCATACCTTTAGTCCCACTTGGACCAATGGTGTCAGCAACAAAAATGTCCCTACCATTCTCAAGTAGGCTCTTTAAACTGGAGTTTTTCTTGTATACAAAATTAGGATGTTCCCCCACAATATTAAACAAATCACGATTGCCCTTGACTATTTTCCAGTTGTCAGATATTATTTTCTTAATAGCTGGATCATCACTAGTTATAGGTAAATTAAAACTTAGATGTCTGTCACCACAGAGTATATTCTTGGGGGCTAGAACAAGGACTTTTCTAATAATAGATGGATATCCATCCCCTCTCCCATTCCATACATATTGTATTTGATCATCCAACAACTTTTCATCATAACCACGTTTCAAAAATAAGTTTTTAATATATGAAAATTCAATATGTAGATGTTCATCATCACTAGTCATTCTACTAGCACGGATGAACTGTCCTTTAGGAATGTTGTTTTTCATATGCCACCTGAAAGTAGTGGAAAAGTACAGTTCTGTACCTACCATAAATGTAGATATCCGATAGACATGCAACTGCAGTCATAACATGTGGGTTGTCCTGCCTCAGGCAGCCCTCGGTCGGCCGGATTCCAAAGTCTGGGTCCGACGTCGGCTGATGTCGCATTTCTCTCCGACGTCAGAGCGGCTGGAGTACATAAGCATCAGCCGACGCCATTTTCTTCAGTGTTTCTTGCCCCAGATGCCAGGTGCCCTCCAAGGAAGGCTGTAATCAAATTGGAAGACAAAAACAGGATTCCAAACAAATACATGAGCAATAAAACAAATACACCATAACAGATATCCCCAGCTAAGAGTAAGGGGGATAGGAGTGGACCCTAGGCATAAAGGGTATGGAGGGAGGAAAACCGACTGCAGTTGCATGTCTATCGGACATCTACATTTATGGCAGGTACAAAACTGTACTATGTCCTTCAAGAATGCAACTGCAGTCATAACATGTGGGTAGAATACCATAGCTTAGCTGGGGAGGAGGTATGCTCTAGGAAAGAGATGGTGTGGCAATCAAACCCTGCAGGACTGCCGAAGCAAAGCCTGCTCTGGATCTGGAATATAGAGGGAGATTGTAGTGTTTGGAGAATGTATGCACGGAGCTCCATGTAGCAGCTTCTAGAATGTCCTTGGTAGGCACCCCTCTTAAAAATGCTGTAGAGGTGGCTGTAGCTCTGGTGGAATGTGGTCTGAAATAGGCTGGAACAGTCTTTCCATGAAAGGAATAACAGAATCTGATGCAATGTCCAATCCATTTAGAAATAGTTTGTTTTGAAATTCCTTTTCCTTGGACTGCAGGGGCGTAAGCTACAAAAAGCTGTTCAGACTTCCTACTGGCCTTGGTTCTGTCCAGGTAGTATCGAAGTTGTCTATGAATGTCCAAGGTATGCAAAGTCTTTCCCCTTATTCTCAGGATTGGGGAAGAAAGCAGGCAGATGAATGGCTTGATTTAGAGAAACCCTAGATACCACCTTTGGCATAAAAGTAGGGTTGGTCCTTAATGAAACCCTGTCTCTGTGGAAAATAATAAAGGGTGGTATTGCCATTAGGGCCTGTAGCTCGAAACCCTTCTTGCTGAGGTAATTGCCAACAGGAAAGCTGTCTTCCATGAGAGAAATTGCAAGTCAACTGAAGCTGCTGGCTCAAAAGGAGGTAGAGTCAGTTTTTCTAAGACAAAATTGAGGTCCCAGGCTGGCACTGGGGCCTTTCTTGGTGGCTTAATGTTCTTGATTCCCTGAGGAATTGTCTTAGTAAGGGTGAGAGAAAACAGGAGGATCAGTGTTGTATCTAGCTGAAATAGCAGATGCATGTATCTTTATTGAAGAATATGAGAGGCCGCTCTGTAACACATCTGCCAAATATTCCAAGATAAGTGGGATGTTCAGTAATGATGCATCATGTCCCTTGCTGATATTCCAATTGCTGAATCTTTTCCACTTTGCTAAGTAAACCTTTCTGGTGGATGGTCTTCGAGCCTCTGTTAGTATCCGCTGAACTTCCTTGGAGAGATAAGCTGAAGTTATTTATGGGATCTCCCAGGCTGTTAGCTGCAGTGTCTGAAGGTTTGGATGCAGCGTTTCGAAATTGTGCTGAGTCAAAAGTAGAGGCCACTGAGGGAGGGCCCACCTCCTGGTGTGACATATGCTCCGTAGTAGTGGGTACCAGTGTTGTCTTGGCCAATCCGGAGCTATTATGATTCCCTTGGGCTTCTCTGCTTTGATCTTTAGTAATACTGAGGTCATCAGTGGCAGAGGTGGGAATGCATAGATTGCTAGGGAGTTCCAGTTGAATGAAAGGGCATCTATTTTCCAAGCCTTTGGATGGTATGTCCTTGTGCAAAATTTTGGTAGAAGATGGTTGAGGTGAGAGGCAAATAGGTCCACTTCTGGCTTGCCCCATGTCAAAGTGAGTTGTCTGAAAGCCTTCGGATGTAACCTCCACTCGTGTGGATCTGTGAAATTCCTGCTTAGGCTGTCCGCCAACACATTGTCTTTTCCTGGAACAAACTGGGATTGTAGCTGGATGTTTAGACTCAGTGATTTCTCCCAAAGCTGCATTGTCAGTCTGCAAAGGCGGTAAGAGTGGGTGCCCCCCTGCTTGTTTATGTACCACATCACAGTGGTGTTGTCTGTCCGTATCATTAAATGGCCTTGCTGGAGTTGGTGTTGAAAAGCCTCGATGGCATGCATTACTGCCAGCATTTCCTTTTGGTTTATATGCAGATGTGTTTCCTTTGGAGACCATTGTCCTTGTATACACCTGCCTTCCATGTGCGCCCCCCCATCCAAGGTCTGAGGCGTCTGTAGTCATGGTCTGTGTTATCTGTGTTTTTTTGAATGACATACCTGTGTTTTCCTGGCTCACCGAGGCCCACCATAGGAATTCCTTTTGTAGGCATGGAATGAGTGGAATGATTGTCTCCAAGTTGTTGCTGTGTTGAGACCAAATGCTTTTTAGGTAACATTGAAGCTTTCTCATGTGTAGTTTTGCTAATGGAACCAGTAGAATGCAGGATGCCATGTAACCCAGGGCCTGTAGGAATCTCCTTGCAGTCATCTGGGTGAGTTTTGCTAAACCTTTGAAGTATTGAGTTAACTTCTCTTGCTTGTCTTCTGTCAGGTAAGCCATCTGAGAGGCTGTGTCTAGTTTGGCTCCTAAGAAGATTATTTGCTGGGATGGCTGCAGTCTTGACTTTTGGAAGTTGACTGTGCATCTCAGAGCTTGAAGTAATCGTATGACATAATCCAGGTTTTTTGTCAACATCAATTTGTCGTCCGCTTGTATGAGGCAGTCGTCCAGGTACGGGTAAATTTGTATACCCTAGAGCCTGCAATGAGCAATTACTGAAGCCAGGCATTTTGTAAATACTCTGGCAGTAGATAAGCCAAATGGCAATGCTGAGAATTGATAATGCTCTGGCCCTGCAAGAAATCTGAGGTATCTTCTGCAGCTGTGTCTGATAGGGACATGCAGGTATGCCTCCTTGAGGTCCAGAGTAATCAGCCATGACTCCTTGCCCAGCATGGGAAGGAGTTGCTGTAGAGTCAGCATTTTGAACTTTGGTACTATGAGAAAGGTGTTTAATGCGGACAAGTCCAGTATTGGTCTCCATTGCGATTCTTTTCTTGGAACAAGGAACAGTCTTGAGTAAAACCCCTGTTCTTGTTGTGGAACTCTTTCTATTGCTTTCATTCGAGTCAGCAGAGTGATTTGCTTGATAGCCTCTGCCCTTTGATGTTGTGGTAGATTTGGCATGCCTTGTTTTCTTGGCAAGGTATGAAAATGAAACCTGTACCCTCGGTCTATAATGTCCAAAATCCATTTGTCCTTTGTCAGTCTGTGCTAGTTGTCTGCAAACAGAGATAATTTCCCGCCTAAGGGAGCTTCTAGTTGTTCCCTGGTAGGCGGTAGTAGAGGAAAGTCATTGAGTTCGTGGTTGTTGGGCAGGTGAAACCCCTGCGTCACTTCTTTGGTTTCCTGGCTGCCATTGTCGTCCCTGTAAGGCCTCTGTATTGGCCTCTTCCTCGCCACGTTTGTTCTTACCCCTTTTAAACTTTTCTGGATTAGGAAAGGACCAGTTTTTTGAAGGCCAATTCCTACTGAATCTGGGGGGTTGAACCTGGAGGAAATCTTTCACAGTCTGAACTGATTTTGCTTTTTCTTCGATGGTCTTTAACACATCCTTAGCATTTGCACCAAAAGCTTGTTCTTTTCCAAAGGTGCATCCAGAAGTTTTGCTTTTACATGATCTGGTAGAGGTTGATCTTTTAACCAAGCATGTCTACATCACTGCCCCTGTCATAGCTGCCCTACATGAAGCTTCCAGTGCATCATATCCACACTGCAGGAAGTGATTGCTTACTTGCTGAGTGTTATGTACAGCTTCCTGCAAAGTTTTCCTGTCTAAAGGATCAGGAGAAGCTAATGTTTTTTGTAAATCTTCTAAGAGATAATCCTGATATTGGAACATATGAAAAAGGCAATTTAAAGCTCTCATAGATAAGGTAGTTGATGTGTAAACCTTTTTACCCCATCTCTCTAATGACCTTGCTTCCCTGTTGGAGGGCAAAGGATTTTTTGAGGTGGAGGCTGAAACTCCTTTAGGACCCTGTGAAATAGTTTCCAAATCAGCAGTATGGGCCCTGAATAAATGGGAATGAGTTTCTGGGACCCTGTAATACCTGTCTGGCTTGGTTGGAACAGGAGGAAGAGAATCAGGGGTAGCACTAGAATCAGAATACAAATCATCCAGAACATCAAGTACAGAAGGAATAGCTAAGGGCCTGTGCTGAGGCTTCTTAAGGTAAGTCCTAAGGCGTTTCCTAGAATCAGAATATTCCTGACCCTGCCACTTGAAATGTTCCCTCATGGTGTGCAGAACTTCCCCAAAAGAAATATCCTCAGGTGGGGAGGCCGAAGGTATGGAATCTTCTGCATCCGAGTCCTCATAGGTCTGGAAGAGCTCTTCCTGGCTATCAGAGTGGACAGAGCCCTCAGAGTCTTCATCTGAAGGAGAAGGGTCAGAGGGTTCAACCCGGGGCCTTTTATAAGGAGGAGGCTGGGATGCTCTCTCAGGATGGGCCTGTGAACCTCTGATCATGGAAATTAAATCCGCAGCCATGGACATAATTTGTGTCTCCGGAGTCGGCTGAGGTAAGGATTTGGAAGCAATATGCTTTGTTTTGCTGGCTGCCTTAGCCCTAGTGTAGGCCTTAATAGACATGGCCATAGGAGGCCTGGCAGCTCCACGTGCAGGAGTGACCTTGTCTACAGCAATGGTCTCGGGCATTTCCTCGGTTTCAGTATCCGGAGGAAAGTCTATAACTGGCGTCGGAGTAATGTCTGGAATCGGAGTCGTCGGCAATGCGGTGTCTTCGGTTCGGAGCGGTGGAGAGACAGTCTCAGAGGGAACCGGGGCACTCACGCTAGGTTTTGGCGTGGAGTCGGTGGTAGACGCAGGCCGAGGATGTCGGTCCCGGTCTTTTCGCTTTTTGGGAGTTTGCGATGTCGGAAGATCCGACGGCATGGTGTAAGCAAATTTATCGCCGAAAAAATCGTCAGCGAACTCCGCCCGGCGCCTGAGAGTGCGCTTGTTGAAGCGAGCACAGGCTACACAGGCCGAGACGTCGTGGTCTGGGCCCAGGCAAGGGAGGCAGTAAGAGTGGAAATCCTTATGAGGTATTTGTTTACCACAAAAAAGACAATTGTTAACTTTTTCAGTAATTTCTGACATCGGCTGAGGCAAGAAAAGGTCCCCAACGGGGTACTTAGCTTTATTGATGACTTCGTATCGTAGAATACAGGAGCTGACCGACCGGCACTTGCGAACTGCTTCTGCTTCGGGCACCGCGCGGCAAGAAAGACTGAAGAAAATGGCGTCGGCTGATGCTTATGTACTCCAGCCACTCTGACGTCGGAGAGAAATGACATCAGTCGACGTCGGACCCAGACTTTGGAATCCGGCCGACAGAGGGCTGCCTGAGGCAGGACAACCCACATGTTATGACTGCAGTTGCATTCTTGAAGGACATCAAGGTTGTAAAAATTCCTGTTCCCACCACCCCATCCACCTATTATTAGAAAAGTCCTTGTTCTAGTCCCCAAGAATATACTGTGTGGTGACAGAGATCTATGTTTTAATTTACCTATAACTAGTGATGTTCCAGCTATTAAGAAAATAATATCTGACAACTGGAAAATAGTCAAGGGCAATTGTGATTTGTTTAATAGTGTGGGGGAACATCCTAATTTTGTATACAAGAAAAACTCCAGCTTAAAGAGCCTACTTGAGAATGGTAGGGACATTTTTGTTGCTGACACCATTGGTCCAAGTGGGACTAAAGGTATGCATAAATGTTTCACATGTAGTGTGTGTATATTTTGGAGGGGCCATTCATATATTTATTACATCTCCCATATACTATACCGGTTTCTAGTTATTTTTCATGTAAAAGTGTGGGGGTGATATATATTGCTGTCTGCAGTTCATGTGCTTTTTACATCGGCATGTCCACTAGACGTTTAATGACAAGGATTAGAGAGCATATGTATGATATCAAAAATAAAGATTCGAACAATGCACTATATAGACACAGTATTGGGTGTCAATTTAAAAAAAATTCTATTTTCCATTTTAGAACAGGGTCATCTGAATTTAAGAGGGGGTAATTTCAAGAATTATCTTGAACAGAGAGAAACCAGGTGGCATATCAAATTAAAAGCTGACCAGCCACCTGATTTGAATGATGCCACTAATATCAAATGCTTTTTAAAAGAACGTAGGGTGTATGTTAACAAAAACAGGTTTAATGTTGTCCAATGAGTTTTTTAAGTATTGCCCTTTTAAGTGCTTGAATTGATAGTAATAGAATTCGATTGTTTTTAGTGTGTATATATTGTGTGTCATTTAGTGTGTTTTGTATTTCTGAGGGAGTCTGGTTTAACGAAAGCAGTGTTTAACCTCAAAACACAGCTGAGCATTTGTGACCAGAAAATAATCCCCTTCAAACCTCTCCCCCTGCATAAATCTGAGGGATACCATCCTCACCCTTGGAAATCAACACTCACAGCTCTTATGCCAAGACCTTGTGACATGGTGGATTCAGCTTGGAAGGACATACACGCAAGATTAGCCTCCAGAGGCCTCATTTGAACTGCAGGTTAGGTATGAGGGTTTTGAAAGTGCTTCAACGGTATTGGCAACCTTGAGTGTGTGTGTGTGTGTGTGTGTGTGTGTGTGTGTGTGTGTGTGTGTGTGTGTGTGTGTGTGTGTGAGAGAGACACATATTACATTGTCTGCCTTGTCAACATTTCTTTCTTAGGACACTTTTCCTCTTTACGAACTTTGCAGATTGGCCAGTACATGATGTCAGAGTGCGCTTATATCAACCGTGTGCTTGTTGCCATCGTATTTATCAAGGGACTATGTCCAGCATTTTATAGCCCTGATACTGAAGTATTCACCCTGCTTATAACTGGGCATGTTGTACTCTGGAATCATGCAAAACAAACTGAAAATACACGTGTGTAGAAAGTACAGTTGTGTACACTTACCATAAATGTAGATGTTCTATTCACTGTTGCAGTCATCACATTTGGGTTATCTGCCTGCAGGTAGCCCTCAGCCGGCCTGAATACCAGAGTCTTGTGATTTCTGCATCAGATACTGTTGCTTCTTCCATGACGTCAGGTCATCAGGAGTATAAAACATGCAGCTGACACCATTACATCAGTTTTTTCTTGTCTCAGATGTCAGGTGCCTCCACAATAGGAAGCAATTACATGGTATGGAACACCCCCAGCAAAAAGCAAATACACAGGATATAAATGATGCCAAAAAAAAGATAAAAGAGAAGTCAGGGGGGGCTGGAGGGAGGGTAACCAGGAATGCAACAGTGAATACACTTGAACATCTACATTTATGGTAAGTGTACACAACTGTACTATGTTCTTCAAGTTTAACTGTTGCAGTCATCACATTTGGGTTGATTCCCAAAGCTAAGGAAGGGTGGAGGCAGTTAAAGAGCATTAGGGCTAGCAATCAGGACCTGTAAGACTGCTGTGGCAAATCCAGCTCTGGATTTAGAAAAGACAGGCAAGTGGTAATGCTTGGTGAAAGTATGTACAGAGCTCCAGGTGGCAGCTTCCAGGATGCCCCTGGTAGGGACTCCTCTGAGAATAGTAGTAGAGGCAGATGCATCCCTGGTGGAATGTGTTCTTATCCCCTGTGGGGTAGGTTTTCCATGGTGCTTCTAGCAGAAATGGATGTAATGTGCTATCCATTTGTAAATGGTTTGCTTTGAAATGGCCTTCCCCTCTGCCCATGCAGCAAACCTGACTAGCAGCTGGTCAGATTTTCTGAGAGACTTAGTCCTGTCCAGAGAGAATCTAAGCCGTCTGTGCACATCCAGGGAATGCAATATCCTTTCCCCTTTATTCTGGAAATTAGGGAAAAAGGTAGGCAAATGAATGGACTGGTTCAGAGCCACACTAGATACCACCCTGGGCATAAAAGTACAGTTGTGTACCTACAATAAATGTACATGTTCGAGTGTATTCACTGTTGCAGTCATTACAACTGGGATATCCTGCTGGCAGGCTACCCGCAGTCGGCCTGAATTCCAAACTATAGGTCCGGCGTCTGTTACTGTCGCCTCTTCCCTGACGTCAGTGCGCCAGGGGTATAAAAGATGCAGCAGACACCATTTTATTTAGTTTTTCTTGCCCCAGATGTCAGGTGCCCCAAAATTGGTAGGCTAATTTATGCCAATAAGCATGCATGCACATAAAACAACTTTTCCTTCATCTACAAGCAAATACACCACATAGGTTGTATAGGATAGAGAAGTACAGATAAATTCCAGCAAAGAAAAGGGGGCATGGAGGGAGGGGTAACCTGGACTGCAACAGTGAATACACTCTAACATCTACATTTATGGTAGGTACACAACTGTACTATGTTCATCGTGTTTCACTGCTGCAGTCATTACAATTGGGTTGAATCCCAAAGCTAAGGTTGGGAGGCTGGAGCTAAATAGGATTAAGGAAAGGCTATAAGGCCCTGCAGAACTGCAGTGGCAAAGCCTGCCCTGGATTTAGAAAAATAAACAGATGACAGGATGGCTCCAAACTGGATGAACGCTTTATTAAAAAGCAGGTAGCAAAGCTAATATCAAACTAAAACATAAGACTTTAAAGCGCTTTTCGTTTGTTCTCCAACAAACTTCATCAGAAAGTAATGTAGCAACACTAAGACCCAACATTTAAACAAAAAAAGTGCGGGAAAACATGTCCACAATTTAAAATTTTAAAGCTGTACTAACTCAATTTATGTACATGAGAATGTAAACATAAGCTCAATAAATTTAAACAAGTATAACAACATGTCTACAACTGTTAATGCATTCTTAAATACTAGTATAGTTAGAAACTGGCACGCAATGAAAACATACTAATCCAAAGTAAAACTTGAAAGAAACGGTATAACCCAGCACTACGTGTACTTATTAAAAATTACACTAGTGTTAAAAATAAACTAAAATTCAAACTTACAATAAAGGTCCTTAAACTAAGGGTAACGAATAAAGGGTACAAGTAGTTATGTGACTAAGGAGTTTTAATAAATTAATTAAGTATACTATAACTATCTTTGCAAACTCCTTAATTTTAAAATACAGGAAATAGAACAAGCCTCATTCAAGCCTGGAAAGTTGAAAGCATTTAATCTAATTTGCCACAACAGCTCTAGTTCTTCCAGTTTGAACGTGGCTGGTCCACCCTTGGTGTCCTGAATAACTGTACTATGTTCATCGTGTTTCACTGTTGCAGTCATTACAATTGGGTTGAATCCCAAAGCTAAGGTTGGGAGGCTGGAGCTAAATAGGATTAAGGAAAGGCTATAAGGCCCTGCAGAACTGCAGTGGCAAAGCCTGCCCTGGATTTAGAGTAGAGAGGTAAGTGGTAGTGCTTTGTAAAGGTATGCACTGAACTCCAGATTGCAGCCTCTAAGATGTCTTTGGTTGGTACTCCTCTGAGAAAGGCTGCTGAAGTGGCTGCTGCTCTGGTCGAGTGTGGCCCAATGTCCTTAGGCACTGATTTGCCATGCTGTGAATAGCAGAAACAAATGCAATGGCCTATCCACTTAGAAATAGTCTGTTTAGGTTTAGGTTTTCCTTGTGATGCTGCAGCATATGCCACCAGGAGTTGATCAGTCTTTCTGAAAGCTTTAGTTCTGTTCACGTAGAAGCGTAGCTGTCTGTGAATTTCCAAGGAATGCAGAATTCTCTCACCCTTATTCTGTGGGTTTGGATAAAAAGTAGGCAAATGAATTGTTTGGTTAAGGGCCACACTGGACACTATCTTAGTCATAAATGTAGGGTTTGTCCTCAGCGAAACCCTGTCTGGATGGAAAATGATAAATGGTTCCACAGCCATGAGTGCCTGTAACACTGAGACTCTTCTAGCGGAGGTTATTGCTAGGAGCAGAGCAGTTTTCCAGAATAAGAATTTTATGTCAGCTGCAGAAACTGGCTCAACAGAGGTAGTGTTAGTTTTTCGAAGACATAGTTCAGATCCCATGCAGGTATTGGTGCTCTCCTTGGAGGTCTTAAGTTTTTGGCCACTCTGAGGTACTGCCTTAGTAATGGGTGTGAAAAAATAGGTGGCTCTGTATTGTAATGAGATGAAATGGCAGAAGAACGAATTTTAATTGATGAAAAAGAAAGGCCTTTGTCCAGCATCTCAGTTAAGTATTGTAAAATCTGAGGAATATTTGGAACAACAGTGTCAATACCTTGTGCTTGGTTCCAAGTACAGAATGTCTTCCATTTCTCTGCATAAGATTTTCTTGTGCTAGGCCCCTGGCCTCCAAAATAACATCCATCACTGCTTTAGAGAGAGGTGTGTCTTGAGAGGCTATATTATCTGCCATGCTGCCAGGTTTAAGATTTTGAGTTGGCTGTGCAGTATCTGACTGTCTTGGGTCAATAAGTGAGGCATTTGAGGTAATGTGCAGGCTGGGCAGTGAGATAAGCTCCTTAGGAATGGGTACCAGTGCTGGCGGGGCCAGAATGGGGCAATCAGTATCATTTTTGGTTTCTCTTGTCTGATCTTGAGGAGTACTTTGGGGAGGACAGGCAGAGGAGGAAAGGCATATACTGTTAGATTTTTCCAACTGAAAGAGAGTGCATCCACTTTCCATGCTTGCTTGTGATAAGTCCTTGTGCAGAATCTTTGTAGGTGGTAGTTGTGAGGGGGGGCAAATAGGTCTATGTCCGGACATCCCCAGATCCTTGTTATCATGCTGACGACTTGTGGATCCAATTTCCACTCGTGGGGATCCATGAGGTTTCTGCTTAGTTCGTCTGCCAGAGTATTTTTCCTTCCTGGCAGGAATTGTGCTTGCAGATGTACTTGGTAAGTCAATGCTGTGTGCCACAAGTATATGGCAAGTCTGCAGAGGGGGTAGGAATGTGTGCCTCCCTGCTTATGTACTACATGACTGTAGTGTTGTCCGTCCTTAGTAGTTGTCCTGGGTGAAGTTGATCCTTGAAGGCTGTTAGGGCATTCTGAACAGCTAGCATCTCTTTCTGATTGATATGTAAATGCATTTGACTTGCGGACCATGTGCCCTGAATACATTTTCCTGCCATATGGGCCCCCTAGGCATAATCTGATGCATCTGTTGTCAAAGTCTGCCTGGCTGTGGGTAAGGTGAATGGCTGTCCCGTGTTGCGGTGACAGGCTATTGCCCACCACCGAAACTCCTGTTGCAGGCAGGGAATGAGGGTAATTACTGTTTCCAGGCTGTGGCAATGTGGACTCCAAACACTTTTTAGATACCATTGATGTTTCCTCATACGCAGTCTTGCATATGGAATTAGCAGAATGCAGGATGCCATGAAACCAAAGGCCTGCAGAATTTTTTTTGCAGATAACTGGGTCTTTGTTGCCAACATTTGGAAATAACTAGTCAGTTGTCTGTGTTTGTCTGGCATGAGATAAGCCATCTGGGCAGTTGTATTTAAGCTTGCACCCAGGAATATTATCTCTTGAGAGGGTACAAGTTTTGATTTCTTTTTGTTTACTGTGTACCCTAGACTTGTCAGTAATCTTTTTACAAACGCCAGATGCTTTAACAGAATGTCCTTTTTCTCCGCTTGAATAAGGCAGTCATCCAAGTAAGGATATATTTGTATTCCTCTGTCTGCAAAATGCAATTACTGGTGCCAGGCACTTTGTGAAGACCCTGGGCGCAGTAGATAAGTCAAAGGGCAGTGCAGAGAATTGGTAGTGTACTGAGCCAGCATTGAATCTGAGGTATCTTCTGCACGTTTGTCTGATTGGGACATGCAGGTATGCCTCTTTTAGATCTAAAGTCACAAGCCAAGCCTTCTTGCCCAACATGGGCAGAAGCTGCTGTAGAGTCAACATCTTGAATTTTGGAATAACGAGATATGTATTTAGAGTGGATAGGTCCAGTATAGGTCTCCAGGCTTTGTCTTTTCTGGGTACCAAAAACAATCTTGAAAAGAATCCTTGACCCTGGTCTTGTTTTGGTACTTGTTGAATGGCCCTCATGTCCATGAGGGATGAAACTTGTTTTTGTGCCTCTGTCCATTGATTGTGTGGCAGATCTGGCATACTGTTTTGCCTTGGCAGGGTGTGAAAGTGAAACCTGCAGCCTTGTGTAACTATATTTAGAACCCATTTGTCCTGGGTGATCATGTGCCAATTTTGTGAAAAAAGTGCTAGTTTTCCTCCCAAAGGGACTGCCAAAAGATAAGTGCTTGGTGCTGGAAGTGAGAAGTCATTGAGACTGTTTTCTGTATGGCTGTGATTTTTCCTCTCCGCTTTTGGAGGTAGAAGCACCCCATTGTTTAGGCCTGTATGAGCCTTGGGGCCGTGATCTGCCTCTGGGTCATCTGTATCTGCCCCTTTGTGGTCTGACACTGGAAAGGACCAATTCTTTGTAGGCTAGTTCTTGCTAAATCTGAGAGGCTGTACCTGCAAGAAATCCTTGACCGTTTGCATAGATTTAGCTTTATCCTCCATTTTCTTCAACACCTCTTCTGCTTTAGCACAAAAGTATCATGCTGTAAAGGAGCATCTAATAGTTTTGCTTTAACATGATCTGGCAAATTCTGTTCTTTTAGCCAAGCATGCCTCCTAATGACAGAACCTGTAACAGCGGCCCTGCAGGAGGCCTCAAGAGAATCAAAACCACATTGCAAAGTACACTTTCCAACGTGTTCTGCTGCATGCAATAAATCCTGCATTTCTTTATTGTCTGCACATTCTGTACTTGCTGGCATTTTCTGTTTAAGCAAAGACATAAGATATTGCTGATACTTAAGCATATGAAATTGGCAATTTAAGGCTCTTACAGCCAAGGTAGCAGAGGTATAAATCTTTTTGCCCCATCTGTCTAGGGCTCTAGAATCCCTATCAGAGGAGATAGGTTTTTTTGCAGTAGAAGCCTTGACCCCTTTGGGACCCTGAGAGATGGTTTCAGGGTCTGCTGCAGGGTTCTTATAGAGAAATTTATGTGAATCAGGAACCCTGTAGTATCTGTCTGGCTTAACCGGAGCTGGTGGTAAAGAGTGCGGAGAAAAACTGGACTCTGAAAATACATCATCGACAATGTCTAAAACAGGTAGAATAGCCAGGGGCCTGTGCTGGGGCAATAAAAGGAAATCTCTGAGCCTTTTCTTGGATTCTGAGTAGTCTTGGCTCTCCCAGTGAAAATGCTCCCTCATAGTATGCAGTGTTTCCCCAAAAGAATAATCTTCAGGAGGAGAGGCTGAAGGAATAGATTCTTCAGCATCAGAATCCTCATAGGGAGGAATACAGTAATCTTGTTCAGAGAAGGAGTCAGAGGAAATGGAAACCTGGTCTGAAGATTCATATTCTAACTCTTGCCTAGGCCTCTTTTCAGGAGGGGGATGGGAACCCCTGATCAAAGTAAGAAGGTCTTCGGCAATTTTAAGCATCTGTTTTTTAGGCATAGAGGCCTGTTCAGGTGAATGCTGCACTTGTTTCTTTGTCTTTAGAGCTGCTTTAGTCTATGCCTTTATAGCTGAAGTAGGTTTTAGATACAACTGTGTAGGCCTAAAAACACCCTCAGAAGCCGATGCCTGCTCAGCGGCTCCGGACCCATCTGAGGGTATGATTTCAGAGTGTCCAGTGCCTTGAGTTTCCAGAGGCCCAGTCGGCTTCACGTGGGAGTTGGAAGCGGCCTGTGGCTCTGAGGTAGTGGGCGTCAGGGGCTGTGAAAGCGCCTCACTGAGAACTGGCGAACCGCCGACAGGCCCAGAAGAAGCCTCGTTGGTGGTTTTAGATCTCGGATGCCTGTCCTTTTCTTTTCGTTTTTTGTAAACTCTGGTAGTCAGCTGATCCGACGGCATTATATAATTAAATCTTCTGCCAAAGTAATGAAATGCAAAATCGTACCGACGCTTAATAGTGCGTTGGTTAAATCTGGCACAAAACCGACAAATAGCAACGTTATGGTCAGGGTCTAGGCAAGGAATACAGTAAGAGTGAAAATCCTTATGAGGTATTTGATTCCCACAAGAAATACAGACATTAACTTTTTCTGACATCGGTCTGGAGCAAGAAAAAAGTTTCCCCAACGAGGTACTTAGCTTTAATGAAGACTTTGGATCTGAAATTCGAATTTGAAAACTTCAGGAGTCGGCCGACCTGCACTTGTGAACTGCTTTTGCTTCGGGCACCGTGTGGCAAGAAAGACTGGAGAAAATGGCACCTGCTGCATCTTTTATACCGCTGGCGCACTGACGTCAGGGAAGAGGTGACAGCAACCGATGCCAGACCTAGACTTTGGAATTCAGGCCGACTGCGGGTAGTCTGCCAGCAGGATAACCCAAATGTAATGACTGCAACAGTGAAACACGATGAACATTGATGGATTAGTCCCGAGGGAAACCCTGTCTACATGCAAGATAATGAAGGGTTCCCACTGCCATAAGGGCCTGCAGTTCAGACACTCTTCTTGCAGAAGTGATGACTAGAGGTAAAGCTGTTTTCCAAGAAAGAAATTTCAAATCTGCTGTAGCGGCTGGTTCAAAGGAGGAAAGAGTAACTTTCCCCAATACACAGTTTAGGTTCCCAGGCTGGAGTGGGAGCTCTCCTAAGGGTTCTTAAATTTTTGGCCCCTCTAAGGAATTGCTTTAGCAGTGGATGAGAGAAGAGGGGCGGGTCAGTATTGTAATGTGCTGATATGGCTGATGCATGAATCTTAATTGACAAGTAAGATGGGCCCTTGTGGAGCATTTCTGTTAAATCTAGAATATGAGGTAAACTGGACACCAGTGCCCACCCCTTGAGACTGGCTCCAGGAACAGTATATCTTTTCCACTTTCTGAATAGGATTTTCTAGTACTAGACCTCCTTGCCTCAAGAATGACATCCAGCACCTGCTTACTGAGGCTTGCTAGAGGTGAGCTCAAGGGATTAGCCAGGATGCAAGGTTCAGGGTTTGAAGCTAAAGGTGCAGAATCTGGCCTGCCTGCTGGGACACAAGGGAAGGAGTCTGAGGCAGGTGCCTTGGTTGTAGCACTGTCAGACTGCGCAAAAGGGGGCACACCAGTGCTGGTGTGGCCAGTCTGTTGCAATCAGAATTCTCCTTGGGTTGTCCTGTTTGATCTTTAGCAGGACCTTTGAGAGGAGAGGCAGGGGGGGGGCATAAACTGAGAGGCCTTCCCAGGTAAAGGACAGGGCATCCATTTTCCAAGCTTGACTTTGGGGAGTTCTGGTGCAGTACGTTGGTGGTTCTGAGGGGAGGCAAACAGGTCTACCTCTGGAGTTCCCCATTTGTTCCTCAATAGCTTGAATATTTTGTGCTCCAGTTTCCATTCATGTGGGTCCATGAGGTTTCTGCTTAAGTCGTCTGCCAGTGAAATTAGTCTGCCTGGCAGGAATTGAGCTTGTAGGTTCACTTGGTTGTGCAAGGCTGTGTTTCACAGAGCCATGGCTAGTCTGCAGAGTGGGTAGGAATGGGTTCTCCCCTGCTTGTTTATGTACCACATAACTGTGGTAATGTCTGTCTTTACAAGTAGTTGTCCTTGAAGAATAATGCCTTTGAAAGCTGTCAGAGCATTCTGTACAGCTAACATTTCTTTTTGATTGATATGCAGGTGCATCTGTATTGGGTTCCATTTGCCCTGAATGCACTGCCATGCCATGTGAGCCCCCCATGCATAGTCTGATGAGTCTGTTAGGGTTTGGCTGACAGGTGGTAGAGTGAAAGGGAGTCCCTTGTTGTGATTGCAGGCCTCTGCCCACCAAAGGAACTCTGCCCTTAGGCAAGGGATGATAGGAATCATTGTTTCCAGGTCCTGAGAATCTGATACCATAGATACCATTGAAGTTTCCTCATATGCAGTCTTGCATATGGAATTAACAGAATTCAAGAGGCCATGAACCCCAGGGCTTGCAGGATTTCCCTTGCAGATAGCTGGGTTTTTATGGCCAGTAGGTTGTCAAATAAACTTGCTTCTCTGGAGTAAGGAATGCCATCTGGGAAATTATGTTCAAGCTTGCTACCAGGAATATAATCTGTTGGCAGGGTACTAGGTGTGATTTCTTCTCTTTGATGGTGTACCCCAGAGAAGTTACAAGTCTCTCTACAAATTCCAGGTGCTGTAATAGCAGGTCCTGACTCTCTGCCTGAATCAGGCAATCGTCCAACTATGGGAAAATCTGAATATTTCTCTGCCTGCAAAATGCAATGGCTGGAGCTATTCACTTTGTGAATACCCTGGGCACAGTAGAAAAGGCAAAGGGAAGTGCAGAGAACCGATAGTGTACGGAGCCTGCTCTGAAGTGTAGGTATTTCCTGCAAGACTCCCTTACTGGGATGTGCAAATAAGCTTCTTTTAAGTCTAGGGTTGCCAGCCAGGAATCCTTGGCTAGCATAGGAAGAAGCTGTTGAAGAGTTAGCATTTTGAATTTCGGAACTACCAGAAAGGTGTCGAGGATAGACAGGTCCAGGATGGGATGCCAGGAGTTTTCTTTTCTGGGAACCAGGAACCGTCCTGAATAGAAACCTTGTCCCCTTTGTTCTGCTGGGACAGATTGAATAGCCTTGATGCTGAGGAGAGAGAAAACTTGTTTTTGGGCCTCTGCCCACTGGTTTGGGGGGAGGTTTGGCCATCTACTTCAGGATGACAGAGAGTGGAAGCGGAATTTGTATCCTAGGGAAACTATGTTTAAAATCCATTTGTCTAGGGTAATTAATTCCCAGTTTTTTTGCATGCAGGGTGAGCTTTCCTCCTAAAGGTGCAAGTAGTTTAGCATGATTTGGAAGAGGTGAGGATAAGTCCTTGTGCAATTTTTAAATAGAGGGTGGCTTGCTACACTCTGCTTTGGAAGTGGGAGCCTCCCACTGCTTAGATCTGTGCATAGCCTAAGACTGGTCTGGTGGTCAGCTACTCCTGGGTTTGGACTGAAGGCCTGGAAGGGACTGGAAAGGACCAGCTCTTGGAAGACCAGTGCCTACTGAATCTAGGTGGCTGTACTTGTAAGAAATCATTAACAGTTTCCATAGATTTAGCTTTTTCCTCCATTCTTTTGAGGACTTCTTCCACTTTGTTGCCAAAAAGGCAGTCTTGGTTTAAGGGTGCATCCAGTAATTTAGCCTTAACATGATCTGGCAAGTTTTGTTCCTTAAGCCAAGCATTCCTTCTAAGTACAGACCCAGTGGCAGCAGCTCTGCAAGATGCTTCTAAAGCATCAAAACCACATTGCAAAGAATGTTTACCAACTTGGTCAGCAGAATGCATCAACTCTTGTAAATCTTTGAGTACAGCACAGTCAGGAATCTACATCATTTTCTGTTTAAGCAGTCCAGTAATATGTTGCCGATACTTATATGAAACTGGCAATTTAAAGCCATAATGCCCAGAGTACTAGAAGTACATACCTTCTTACCCTATCTGTCTAAAGCCCTAGAATCCCTGTCAGAAGGGGTAGGATTCTTGGCAGTAGTAGCCTTAATGCTTTTAGGTCTTTGGGAAATGGTCTCTGGGTCCGCAGTAGGATTCTTGAAGAGGAATTTGAGAGAGTCAGGTACTCACTAGTACCTGTCAGGTTTCCTGGGAGCTGGAGGCAAAGTGTCTGAGGCAAGGCTGGATTCCAAGAAAACATCATCTACAATCCCCCAAACAGGACGGATAGTTAGAGGCCTGTGCTGAGGCAGGTTTAAGAATTCCCCAAGTCTCTTTTTGGACTGTGAATAGTCCTGGTGTTCCCAGCAGAAATATTCCCTAAGGGTATGCAAGGTTTCACCAAAAGAAAAATCTTCTGGAGGGGAAGCCGAGGGAATGGAATCCTCTGCATCAGAATCCTCATAAGTAGATAAGGGTAAATCCTGGTAGTTAGTAGGAATAGAGATATCAGATTCCTGATCAGAAGAATCAGAAGGAAAATCAGTTCTAGGTCTCAGAGGGGGAAGGCTTGCTTCCCTTAATTAAGATAATAAGGTCTTCAGTCATTCTGATAATTTGTTTTTGAGGCATGTGGGCCTGAGAATGCACTTTGTTCATCAGTTTTCTAGGCGTAGTGCGAGCTTTAGGCCCAAGATATTCGGTATTTTTAGCTTGAAACGAAGTCGTCGGTTTAATATGAAAATCCGTAGGCCTGAATACACCCTCAGAAGCTGGTGCCTGTACAGTGGCTCCGGACCCATCTAAGGTAGAGCCATCCGCAGGTTCCATAGTCGAAGAAGCATCTCGCTGCATACCGGACTCCGAATGGGTCTCAGCAGAGGCCTGCGAATCAGTAGAAGCAGATTATCAGGGGCTGCGAAAGTGCCTCACTGAGTACAGGCAGACTGGCGACTAGCTTAACGGAAGAGTCATCGGCAGTTTTGAACCTAAGCAGTCTGTCTCTGCCTTTATCCTTATGCTTTTTCGGAAGATCGGTAGTCGAATGGTGTAATGAAGCCATTTCGGAGTACGGAGATCGAGAACGAAAGTATTTAGCTACAAAAATAGCCTGACAACGAATAGTTCAGGCATTGAACAAGGCACAAAACAGACAGCGGGGGAATTGTGGTCTGGGTCTAATCAGGTGACGCAGTAAGAATGAAAATCTCTATGTGGTATTTGCTTTCCACAGGCAAGACAATTATTAATTTTTTCTGACATCGGTTAAAGCAAGAAAAAAGGATCTTCATCGGGGTACTTATCTTTTGAAGACTTCAGGTCTGAAACTCAAACAAAAATTTCAGAAGTCTGCCAACCGGCATTTGCGAACTGCTGCTGCTTTGGGCACCACACTGCAAGAAAGACTGATGTAATGGCATCGGCTGCGTGTATTATACCCCTGATGACCTGACGTCATGGAAGAAGCGACAGCATCCGACGCAGAAATACCAAGACTCTGGTATTGAGACCGGCTGAGAGCTACCTGCAGGCATATAACTCAAATGTGATGACTGCAACAGTGAAACATGAAGAAAGTACAGTTGTGTACACTTACCATGAATGTAGATGTTCGACTGTATTCACTGTTGCAGTCATTACACTTGGGTTATCCTGCTGGCAGGCTACCCGCAGTCGGCCTGAATTCCAAAGTCTAGGTCCGGCGTCGGTTGCTGTCGCCTCTTCCCTGACGTTAGTGCGCCAGGGGTATAAAAGATGCAGCAGATGCCATTTTCTTCAGTTTTTCTTGCCCCAGATGTCAGGTGCCCCCAAAAGGGTAGGCTAAAAATATGCCAATAAAACATGCATGCACCAAAATATATTATACCTTCATCTACAAGCAAATACACCACATAGGTTGTATAGATTAGAGCAGTGCAGATAAGTTGCAGCAAAGATATGGGGGATGGTGGCTGGGTAACCTGGACTGCAACAGTGAATACACTCTAACATCTACATTTATGTTAAGTGTACACAACTGTACTATGTTCTTCGTGTTTCACTGCTGCAGTCATTACACTTGGGTTGAATCCCAAAGCTATGGTTGGGAGGCTGGAGCTAAATAGCATTAGGAGCGGCTATGAGGCCCTGCAGAACTGCAGTGGCAAAGCCTGCCCTGGATTTAGAGTAGAGTGATAAATGATAGTACTTTGTAAAGGTGTGCACTGAACTCCAGGTAGCAGCCTCTAAAATGCCTTTGGATGGTACTCCCCTGAGGAAGGCTGCTGAAGTGGCTGCTGCTCTGGTTGAATATGGCCCAATAGACTTAGGCATTGGCTTGCCATGTTGTGAATACCAGAAACGAATGCAGTGGCTTATCCACTTTAAAAAAAAAGTCTGCTTTGAGATAGCCTTTCATTGTGAACCTGCAGCATATGTCACTAGTAGTTGCTCTGTCTTTCTGAAAGCTTTGGTTCTGTTCAAGTAGAAGCGTAGCTGTCTGTGTATGTCCAAAGAATGCAGAATTCTCTCCCCCTTATTCTGTGGGTTTGGATAAAAAGTAGGCAGATGAATAGTCTGGTTAAGGGCCACACTGGACACTACCTTAGGCATAAATGTGGGGTTTGTCCTCAGAGAAACCCTGTCTGGATAAAAATGATAAAAGGTTCCACAGCCATGAGTGCCTGTAGCTCTGAGACTCGTCTTGCAGATGTTATTGCTAGGAGCAGAGATGTTTTCCAAGATAAAAACTTTATATCAGCTGTAGCGGCTGTCTCAAAAGGAGGCAGGGTGAATTTTTCCAAGACATAGTTGAGGTCCCATGCAGGTATTGGTGATCTCCTTGGGGGCCTTAAGTGTTTGGCTCCTCGGAGGTACTGCCTTAACAAGGGGTGAGAAAAGATTGGTGGCTCTGTATTGTAATGAGTCGAAATGGCAGAGGCATGAATTTTAATTGATGAAAAGGATAGGCCTTTTTCCAGCATCTCAGTTAAGTATTGCAAAATCTGAGGAATATTTGGTACAGCTGTGTCAATTCCTTGTGCCTGGTTCCAAGCACAGAATCTCTTCCATTTTCCAGCATAAGATTTTCTGGTACTGGGCCTTCTGGCCTCCAAAATGACATCCATTACAGCTTTAGTGAGAGGCGCATTTTGTATGACTACATTATCCACCATGCTGTCAGATTTAAGGTCTTTAGTTGGCTGTGCAGGATCTGATTGTTTTGTTGGGATAGTAGATGAGGTATTTGAGGCAAGGTCCAAGCCGGGCATTGAGACAAGTTCCTTGGGATTGGATACCAGCACTGGCGGGGCCAGTCTGGGGCAATCAGTATCATCTTTGGCTTCTCTTGTCTGACCTTTAGGAGTACCTTGGGGAGGAGAGGCAGTGGAGGAAAGGCATATACTGCTAAGCTTTTCCAGCTGAAAGATAGGATGTCCACTTTCCATGCTTGTCTGTGATAAGTCCTTGTGCAGAATCTCTTTAGTTGATAGTTGTGAGGAGAGGCAAATAGATCTATATCCGGGCATCCCCATTTCCTTGTTATCATGCTGAAGACTTGTGGACCCAATTTCCACTCGTGGGGATCCATGGGGTTTCTGCTTAGTTCGTCTGCCAGAGTATTTATCTTTCCTGGCAGGTATTGTGGCTGCAGATGTACTTGGTAAGTCAATGCTGTGTCCCACAAAGTCATGGCTAGTCTGCAAAGGGGGTAAGAATGAGTGCCTCCCTGCTTGTTTATATGCCACATGACCATGGTGTTGTCTGTTTTTATCAGTAGTTGTCCCGGATGAAGTAGGTCCTTGAAGGCTGTCAGGGCATTCTGAACAGCTAGCATCTCTTTTTGATTGATATGTAGATGTATTTGGTTTGCAGACCATGTGCCTTGAATACATCTTCCTGCCATGTGGGCCCCCCAGGCATAACCTGATGCATCCGTTGTTATTGTCTGCCTGGCTAGGGGTAAAGTGAATGGCTGTCCCTTGTTCTGGTGACAAGCCTTCGCCCACCATCGAAACTCCTGTCGCAGGCAGGGAATGAGGGTAATTATTGTTTCCAGGCTGTGGCAATGTTGAGTCCGAACACTTTTTAGGTACCATTGAAGTTTCCTCCTATGCAGTCTCGCATATGGAATTAGTAGAATGCAAGATGCCATGAAGCCCAAAGCCTGCAGAATTTTTCTTGCAGATAACTGGGCCTTTGTTGCCAACAGGTTGTAATAAGTAGTCAGTTGCCTTTGTTTGTCTGGCGTGAGATAAGCCATCTGTATTTAAGCTTGCACCCAAAAATATTCTCTCTTGAGAGAGTACTAGTTTTGATTTCGTTTCGTTGACTGTGTACCCTAGGCCTGTTAGAAATCTCTTTACAAATGCCAGATGCTGTAGTAGAATGTCCTTGTTCTCTGCTTGAATGAGGCAGTCGTCCAAGTAAGGACATATCTGTATTCCTCTTTGTCTGCAGAATGCAATTACTGGTGCCAGGCACTTTGGCTTATCTGCTGCGCCCAGGGTCTTCACAAAGGGCAGTGCAGAGAATTGGTAATGCATTGAGCCAGCTTTGAATCTGAGGTATCTTCTGCATGTTTGTCTGATTGGACATGCGGGTATGCCTTTTTTTAGGTCTAAAGTCACAAGCTAAGCCTTCTTGCCCAGCATGGGCAGAAGTTGCTGGAGAGTTAACATTTTGAATTTTGGTATATCCAGAAATGTGTTTAGAATAGATAGGTCCAGTATTGGTCTCCAGGTCTTGTCCTTTTCTTGGTACCAAGAACAGTCTTGAATAAAAGCCTTGTCCCTGCTCTTGCTCTGGTACTTGTTGAATGGCCCTCATGTCCATGAGGGATGAGACTTGCTTTTGTGCCTCTGCCCATTGATTTTTTAGCAGGTCTGGCCAACCGTTTGTCCTTGGTAGGGTATGGAAGTGAAACTTGTAGCCTTGTGAAACTGTCTAGGACCCATTTGTCCTGGGTTATTATGTGCCAATTCTGAGAAAAAAGTGCTAGTTTTCCCCCTAAAGGTGCTGCCAGAAGCTAAGTGCTTGGTGCAGGCAGGGGGAAGTCATTGAGACTGTTTCCTGTATGGCTGTGATTTGTCTTCTCCACTTTTGGAGGTAGAAGCACCCCATTATTGTTTAGACCTGTATGAAACCTTGGGGCTGGGATCTGCCTCTTGGGCGTCTATATCTGCCCCTTTGTGGTCTGTCTGACACTGGAAAGGACCAATTCTTTGTAGGCCAGTGTCTGCTAAAACTAGGAGGCTGTACCTGTAAGAAATCCTTAACTGTTTGCATAGATTTAGCTTTGTCCTCCATTTTCTTTAACACCAAACAAGGTATCATGCTGTAAAGGAGCATCTAATAATTTTGCTTTGACATGATCACGGAGCTTTTGTTCCTTTAGCCAAGCATGCCTCCTAATGACAGAACCCATAACAGCGGCCCTGCAGGAGGCCTCCAAAGAATCAAAACCACATTGCAAAGTATGCTTTCCAACTTGTTCAGCAGCATGCAATAAATCCTGCATTTCTTTGTTTTCTGCACATTCAGAATTTATCAACATTTTCTGTTTAAGCAGTGACATAATATATTGCTGATATTTGAGCATATGAAACTGACAATTTAAAGCCTTTATAGCCAAGGTAGCAGAAGTGTAAATCTTTTTTCCCTATCTGTCCAATGCCCTAGAATCCCTGTCTGAGGAGGTAGGGTTTTTTGCAGCGGAAGCCTCGACCCCTTTGGGACCCTGAGAGATAGTTTCTGGGTCAGCAGCAGGGTTTTTGAAAAGGAATTTATGAGAGTCAGGAACCCTGCAGTACCTGTTCGGCTTAACAGGAGCTGGAGGTAAGGAGTCGGGGGCCAGACTCGATTCTGAAAATACATCATCTACAATGTCTAACACAGGTGGAATAGCTAGGGGCCTGTGTTGTGGAAGTAAAAGGAAGTCTCTGAGCCTTTTCTTAGATTCTGAAAAATCTTGGCTCTCCCAGTGAAAATGTTCCCTCACGGTATGCAAGGTTTCCCCAAAAGAGTAATCCTCAGGAGGAGAGGCTGAAGGGATAGATTCTTCAGCATCAGAATCCTCACATTCCTGATCAAAAGAGGAATCAGATGAAATGGAAACCTGATATGAAGATTCATATTCTGTCTCTTGCCTAGGCCTTTTATCAGGTGGGGGATGGGAACCCCTGATCAAAGTAATTAAGTCTTCGGCCATTTTGAGCATCTGTTTTTTGGGCATGGAGGCCTGTCCATGAGGCTGTTGCATTTGTTTCTTTGTCTTTTGAAGTTGAAGTCGTTTTAATGTATAACTGAGTAGGTCTAAAAACACCCTCAGAAGCAGATGCCTGCTCAGCGACTCCGGCCTCATCTGAGGGAAAAGTCTCCGAAGGCCCAATACCCTGATCATCCAGCGGCCTAGTCAACTCCACATGGGAGTTGGTAGCGGCCTGCGAGTCTAAAGTAGCAGGCGTCAGGGGTTGCGAAGGCGCCTCACTGAGAACTGGCGAACCGGCGACTGGCTTAGAAGAAGCCTCGTCTGTTTTGGACCTCGGATGCCTGTCCTTTTCTTTGAGTTTCTTGTGAATTACGGTAGTCGGATGGCTATCCAACGACATTGTATAATTAAATCTTCTGCCAAAATAGTGAAATGCAAAATCGTACTGACGCTTAATAGTGCGTTGGTCAAATCTAGCGCAAAACCGACAACTAGCAACGTTGTAGTCAGGGCCTAGGCAAGGAATACAGTAAGAATGAAAGTCCTTATGAGGTATTTGCTTCCCACAAGAAATACAATTAACTTTTTCTGACATCGGTCTGGAGCAAGAAAAAAAGTTTCCCCAAAGGGGTACTTAGCTTTTAATGAAGACTTCGGATCTGAAATTCCGACACGAAAATCTCAGGAGTCGGCCGACCGGCACTTGCGAACTGCTTATGCTTCCGGCACCGTGCGGCAAGAAAGACTGAAGAAAATGGTGTCGGCTGCATCTTTTATACCCCTGCCGCACTGACGTCAGGGAAGAGGTGACAGCAACAGACACCAGACCTAGACTTTGGAATTCAGGCCGACTGAGGGTAGCCTGCCAGCAGGATAACCCAAGTGTAATGACTGCAACAGTGAAACACGAAGATCATCATCCTGCTTCTCACACAGACAGATGCTATGCTTACTATTATGCTCTGAAATCCACAAACATTACAAAAGATAAGAAATTTCCCCACTGTGGTACACATCTCAGAATATGGCTTCAAAACAACCAAAATGACTGATAATACAACAAGTACAAGACACTAAATGAACTGCTTCAAGAAAGAAAGCACAGATGTGTAAGATCTTACCATAACAGTAAATGTCCCTCTCTTCACTGCTGCAGTATGCATTACAGAAGGGATCCCCTGCCAATGGCAGACTGATGTCTGGCCAGTATATCAAAGCCTTAGCTTGTTATAGGGACATCATACGTCACACGTATGCTCTCTGCTCACAGTGTAGGGCATAAAGGTGACATACCCCAGAACTGAAGAGCCCCAGAAGGATCTACAGGAACAGCAGTCCAAGGAAAGGAGAAGAAATTGTGGATCCAGGAAGGAGGAAGAGAACTAATACTGCAACAGTGAAGAGGATGACATCTATTGTTATGGCAAAATCTTACACAACTGTACTATGTCCCTTACATATCACTGCTGCAGTATTCCTTACTGAAGGGAGAGTACAAAAGCTCAAGAGTAAAGTTGGGAGGAGGATCGCCCAGTATTCTCCAGGAAACCATGCAGGATGGTTAAGGCAAAGCCGGTCCTTGCACTGGAAATACTCAATTTGTAATGCTTGGTAAAAGTATGGAAAGAGGACCAAGTAGCAGCCTCAAGGATGGAATTGGCATCCAAGCCTCTGAGAAAAGCAAAAGAGGAAGCCACAGCCCTGGCAAAATGAACCTTCACAGAAGCAGAAAGGCTTTTCCCATGAAAGGGATATCAAAAGGAAATGGCCTTAGAGATCTGGGAAGAAATGGGTTGCATAGAAACAGCTAACCCAAGAGACCTACAATGAAAAGAAACAAAAGTTGCTCAGACTTGCGAATGACCTTAGTCTTAACCAAAGAATACCTGTGTTGTCTAAGCAAATTGAAAGTATAAAGAATCTTCTCATTGGCAGGCTGCAGATAAGAGAAAAAAAGAGAGGAATGAATAGATTGCTTACGAGACAACTCATTAACCACCTTGGGTATAAAGAAAGGATAAGTATCAAGAGACACCCTTGTCCCTATGAAAAAAAAAAAGGGGGAACAGCCATAAGGGCCCTGAAGCTCAGACACTCTTCTAGCCGGGCAAAAGAATGGTCTTCCATGAACAATGTTGAAAAAAATGGAGCTGCAGGTTCAAAAGGAGCCCACGTTAATTTTAAAAACAAAATTAAGGCCCCAGGAAGGAGAAATAGGCTTCCTGGGTGGCCTAATATGAAGGACGACTTTAAGAAACTGACTTCAAATCTAGAGGTCAAAGGAGAAGTCAAAGGCAGACAAGCAGAAAGTGCTGAGATGAGCTCTAATTGAAGAATAAGCCAACCCATCATGGAACAATTCACACACAAAAAAAGGACCACAGGAACCTCAACGGAAAAAGATCCTGGTTACGAGCAAGGCACCAAACAAAAAAATTTCTTCCACTTTGACAAATAAGATTTCCTGGTAGTGAGTTTCCTGGGCTCCTGCAGAACCCTGAGCACATCCTCAGAAAAAAGGTGCCTAAAAGGGTATCAGAGCCATAGCATCCACAGTGTCAGTTGAAGAGTGGACAAGTGAGGATGGATAACAGACCCCTTGCCTTGCATGAGAAGGTCCACCCTTCGAGGCAACTTGAGGTGATTACCCTTGGCTAGGTGTAAAAGAGGCAGACAATGTTTTCTGGGCCAAAACGAAGTAACCAACAAGATTTTGTGAGAGTCCCGTTCTATCTTGAACAGAACCCTCGGTATGAGAGGAAGGGGAGGGAAGGTATAAAGAAAGATCTCCTTCCAACAGAAAGAGAGAGAAAGGGTGTCCACCTTCCAAAGAACTGGGAAGTCTAGTACAAGAGAAGGGAAGTTGGCTATTCAGAGGGGAGGCAAAAAGATCTACTTGAGGAGTACCTCACTGGTGGACAATGTGAAGAAATGCTTCTCTGTGAGGCAGCCACTCGTGATTGTGTAATGGGCCTGCTCAAATAGTCTGTCACTAGGTCCTGTTCTGAAGGAATATAAACAGCCTGAGGAGTGACCTGATTCTATTCAGCTAGATCTCAAACCTGAAGAGCTAGTCTGCAGAAGTGGTTAAGACTGTGGTTCCCTGTTTGTTGATGTTACCACATCACGGTGGTATTGTCTGTAAAGACAGACAACATGGGAGAAACAGGAAATGAAAGGTATGAAGAACAAGGCGCGCCCTCATCTCCTTGATACCGATATAATCTGACATCTGATAAAAAGGTCCTGATCCTTCTCAATTTCTGAGGCATCTGAAAACAGCTCCTGAGAAAGGAGTGGGGGCTGCAAAAGAAGGACACAGGTTTACACACAGCTGATGAATCCAGCACTGAAATTCTAAATTGAGGAAAGAAAGGGGAGGAATTAGAAGATTCAGGCAAACTGGCTTCAGGAACCACTGAAGCTTCCTCGTGTGGAGCCTAGCTACAGGAAGCAAAAGGATAGTGGAAGCTATGAAACATAGGGCCCTGAGATATTCCCTGGCTGAAACTGAGATAAGAGGGAGAAGGGACTGAAAATAAGCAGGAAGAGTCAGAGTCTTGGAGAGTAGCAGGGATGCTAGCATAGGGGTTGGTCTGGAGTCCGCAACCTAGAAAATGTGATCCTAAGGAGTCAGGAAAGATTTTTGGAAATTTATAGTAAACCCAAGTTTTACAGAAGGCAAACAGCACAATGAAGGTGCTGAAGCAGGGTACCCTGAGAGGAAGCCTGAATGAGCAGGTCCATCCAGGTAGGGTAAAATCTGAATCCTTCTTATCATGCAGAAAGCAATTACACGAGTGAAGTATTTGGTGAAGATCCTTGGGGCAGTAGACAGGACAAAGCAGAGAAATGAAAAATCAAGAAATTTGCTACAGGCTCATCCTACCACTCTCCCACCACTCCAATGCTCTTAAAGAATTAAAATGGCTTGAATTACAGCTTCATCTTGACCATCTACAATCACACAAAAGCTAATACAAGCCCGATAGCTGTCCTGCCCCAACATCTATCCTGCACACCCACATTCCTCTCAGGAATCTCCGTTCTACAGGAAAACTAATAAATGTACACAAACCCCCCAAAAAAAGAGCTGACCAGTGTCTCTACTCTCATGCTATAGCTAAGAAGTGGAACAACTTACCAAAAAATATTACAAGTATGGAAAATTACAAAAAATTCAAGCTTACACTTAAGAACTATCTTCTCAATAAAAGAAGCCACCTGTGCTCTAAAACCAACATACAATTCCGCCCTTACTTCTTTTAACTTCTTCCTGTACATGTTCCACCTAAACCTTACTTCACTAACCTACTTTCTTCTACTGCACTCGTGAACCTACACCCATTGTTTCTTCCCTCTCGCTTTCAGTCTTTTCCTCCCCCTCATCTTTTTTTTTTTTTTGGTACATATTTCTCTAATTTTGTTTTACAATGTCTCTCACAAACTCCTTATCACAAACCACTACTTCTAACCCCTTTCTTTTAGTATCTATATATAAACCCTTGAATATTAATCTATCTTTTCCTCCCTATAATCACCATGTTACACTTATTTTTTTTTTTTTTTTACTTGCAGCAAATATAATTTCCTTTTTACTTTCAGCATCTCTTTTGTATCTCTTGTGTAAAACTACTGTTGTTTATACTTACTGTTCTTAATTAAGATTTTCTTTTCCTAATTACTATTGGAGCTTTGGTCCCCAAGCCTCCACAGAAAATGGGTTTCTGACTCAGTCGGACATTCCTGGTTACCAGATGTCAACAAATAAGTTAATAAAAAATAAAATGCAAGGAAAAAACAAATGCAAAAACATCCTGAAAAGGGGATAAACAGGGATGTGAGGGTAAGTGTCCTTAAGATGCAGAGAGACTAGGAAAGCTTGAGGAAGGAAGAGAGGAAATAGGGTCAGGAGAGAGAGCATTAGAAAGGAAGGGACTTTCCAAAAGGTGTTGAGGTGGGAAAGAACCAGGAAGGGTTGCCAGGTGCCTTCCTTCCTGGGGACCAAAAACTTTATGAAATAGAACCCCACACCCCATTGAGAAGCAGACACTGCTTGGATAGTGTTCGGAGACAAAAGACTCTGTAGCACAGCTGAAAAAGGGGCAGCTGCTCCTGAGGAGGTTGAAAATGTCCAGAAAAGGATGAAGGGATTTTCACACAATGAAATACCTCTGAAGAAAGTCAGAACCTAAGAATCTCGAGTGAGCTGATACCAACTGTGAAAGGATGAAGAAAGAGAGAGAGAGAGAGAGAGAGACAAAGGAACCTTACTTAAAAGGGAAGGAAGAAAGTAGTCAGACAGAACCTGGTTTGTCTGGAAAAGAAGACTTTTGAGTAATTTTTGAGTAGATTTAACAGGAGAAACCCTCCTATAACAATATTTACCCTTGGAAGAGGGTGAACCGGTCTATGGACAAAAGCAGGCTTGGAGGGATAATTCCTCTGAAATATGGGAAAAGGGGAAGCAAAAATGCATTTCAGTTCCTGCATGGCCTTACCCTTTTCTTGTAGGGACTTAAAAAGGTGAGCTGCAGCTACTCCAAAAAGATTTTGTGTTAAGAGGAACATCCCTCAATTTAGCCTTAATATCATCGGGCGAGGGCTGAAGGTAAAAGCCAGGAATAATGCTAAAGAACAGAACCAAACATAGCAGCTCTAGAAGAGGCATTAGCTGCATCTTAACTGCATTGAACGGAGAGGCGGGCCACCTGAGAGGAAGAACTCAACAAAGAGAGGGACGAAGCCTTCCCTACAGAGTCTGAAAGGTCTGAAACAAGTTGAGAAACCTGAAAAAGAAAGGCCAAAACATACCTGGTCATATGGGTTTGATAACTCACAGCCCAAAAGGTCAGAGTGGCAACAGTATACATCTTTTTGCACAACTGTTTCATGGCTCTGCTGTTCTTATCAGAAGGAAGCAGTTTAAAAGAGGGCAAAAGCTTGGAAGGCTTATCAGAAGAAACAGAATTAGAGTCAGGAGGAGGACACTTGTAAAGAAACTTGCAGTCATCAGGCACCTTATAGAACTTATCAGGCTTCATAGGAGTTGGATGTTGGTAATCAGGGGCCTGAAAGGCTGCAGAAAAGGTATTCAACAAGGCAGCAAGAACAGGAGGAACAGCAAAGGGCTTAGGAGACTCCATTTGAAGAAATTCATAGTACCTCATGTGAACATCAGAAACTTGGATAAAGTCCCACGTCAGCTCCATCATGCAGGAAACAGCATCCCCAAAAGAAATTTCCTCAAAAGGAGAATCTAGACTGATACAGTCCTCTTCCTCAGAACCATAACCCAAGGGAGAGGGAATCCTCGGCAGAAATATCCTGTTCCCTACACCTCCTTAGGGGAGGTAGAAGACCAAAGAGGGCAGGAACAGAAACTCCTTAGGCTAGCTTCAAAACCATGAGTGTTAAACAACCTGATTGAAATCCTGCCATTCCAGCTAAGAATCCTTAGGAGCAGGGGAAATATGCTTAGTTTTTTGCTTCTTTTTCAAGGGAATGTCAGCCCTAAACATTTTAGGAGGTTCAGACCCCTGCAGAGACACAGTCAGCGGAATAGGAATTTCCTCTCAAACCAAAAATCTGAAGAACGGCCCTAGGATTTAATCAGCCACAATTCCCCCTAAGCATCCAAAACAGACATCTGCACAGCCTCAGATGACATGCCAGAAGCCAGATCCATTCTGGCCTCTGAAACAGTTATAGCAGAGGAATCCGACTGAAGAGCCGGGGTGATCCTCCGGGCTTTCATAAGCCTCGAGAGAGCCGTCCAGGGGAAGTGGTATAGAAGAAGAATCAGACAGAGCCATATTGACTTCCTTTGCAGATGGCTGACCCTCGGGCTGGGATGATTCTGCCATCATACTCTGAACCAACCATTTAAGATGCTGGTTCTCTAGACAGAAAGGGAGGAAAGATGACTATGCTAGGTTTTTGGGACAAACGTCTGAGAAACAGGGCAAGATGTATGGTCGTGAGAAGCACCCAAGCAAAATGAACACTGCTCGCGATGTTCTTTAAGGAAATCTGTCTCCCACACTGGCATTTCCCCTTTCTGGATAACATATAATCCTACAATGATAGGGGGGGGGGGAGGAAATGAGAAAAACCCCAATGGGGCACTTATCTGAAATGGCTTGGCAACCAGTGGACGAAAGAGCATTCAAACCAACAATCAAAGATGGCATTCACACTGATGGCAAAGACGCTCTGCGGTATGGACATCCATATTTCACCTTTATGCCCTACACTGTGAGCGAGGAGCATACTTGTGACATACAATGTCCCTGTAAAACCTAAGGCTTTGTTATACTGGCAGGACATCGGGCTATCTTGGCAGGGGATCCCTTCAGTAATGAATACTGCAACAGAGATATGGAAGGACATCTAAAGATACTAACTGCTGACTACTGATGGAGAGATGAAAAGTCGGCAAACAAAGGAGAGTAGTAGTGCTGAAATTGAATTCATCCTCAAGTCTTGGGGAGTACCTTCACGAGATGGACCCTGTTTTTCACAAAATCTCACCAAGGTGACACTTGTATATAGACTGCATTTATACAGCATATATCATGGACACAAGTAAATCAAAAAGAAAAGATAGATGGGTGCACAAGACCCAGGATAAAAAAGTGCCCAATCCTGGTAGGCGCACTGGTGCCAGGACTGGAAAAATGATAGTGTAGAATCCTCAAAATACAGAAACATTCCTACAATGGGGCCAGGCTCAGGGGGAGGATGGGCCCCTGTTGTAGAGGGAAGTAGCAGTCCACAAAAATGACAAATTGATTGGCCAAAGAAGAGCCATAAAGACGATAGAGTGGACTATTGAGGATAAGAAAGAAATTATGCTATTATGTAAAAACACCAGAATTTCCAGATACAAGATATACAAAACGAATAAGAGAAATTAGAGGAAAGAAAAATACTTCCGCAGGAAAAACTGTCGGAAGCTTCAAATAAAAAATTGTGCTCATTAATGCAACAGATTTTTGAAAAACAGCACATAGATCAAGACATTTTGCTCTGCTTGGATAAAGAAGCATCTGAGGAAGTGAGAAAATATAAACAACAAAACCTAGAAACATTTGAAAAATATAAAAAAGAAATATGGACATGGGAAAGAAAGACAGATTTGATATGGTGGAATATTTATGCAAAGAAGAAAGCCAAGTAAACTAATATAGGGAAGGCAGTCTAAAAGATATTCGAAGAGAAATACAGGCAAAGGCATCCAGATATGGAAAATTTCACAATATAAAGATCAATAGCACAAAGATGCAATGCAGAAAAGATGATTAGTACAGCAGAAGTTAAAGAAATAGAAGTTGAAGTTATGGAGCGCCTGCAAAGTGAAAGATTTAATGTAGAAGGTCTAAAATAGACTACATCACAGCACGATGGCGTGATTTCTCAGAATAAGGAAAAGCAAGATCATCAGGAGACGTGAAGAAGAAATATGGACAGGGGAAAGGAAAAGAGATTTAATATGGTGTAATATTTATGCAAAGGAGAAAGCAAACTAACCAACACAAAAAGAGCAGCACCAAAGATATTTTGAAGAAAAATATAGGGAAAGGAATCCGGATATGGAAAACTTTACAATACAAAAAATAAGAAAACTAAGAATAAAAGTAGAAAAAGAGATTGGTAATGGAGAAGTCAAAGAAAAAGAAATTGAGGTTATGGAACAGCTGCAAAGAGAAGGATTCAGTGTAGTAAATTGAATGCAGAAAGTACCACAACAGGATACAGCAATGGCTATCCAAATAAAAGGGAAACCAGTGGAACAGGAAGCAATTGGTCAGGTGCCACATCAAGATATTTTGGAGCCTTCCACAGGAAACCAGTATAAACGTTCATTTGAAGATAAACAGCAAGGAAAGGAACAGGAAACTGTGGAAACTCTGATGCTGTCAATGTTGAGCAGTGATAGGCCAATGAGTTCCCATGTGACAGATGACAGGATGAAATTGAAGAGCATGTACCACAGAAAGATGCTATAGAACTTTCTATAAAATACTCGCAGGAAACAGAAAACATGGGATGTGCCCTCAGTATGGAAGAAAATGAGTTGAGAGAAGAGTTGCTTGATTTAATAGACATATATATCAAGATTAATGAGAGAAATAGACTGCATAAAACCCCAAAAGTCAGAAGCTTGACAAAACAAATGAACACAGTAATTAGGACAGTCCATAGAGATCCATGTGATATAACAGAAGTAAACAGAATATATTACTGTGCTGCTAAATTAATAACTGAAAGTTCTACCACAGGAACACAGGGTAGCGAGGGAAAAGAGGGGGCGAAAGCAAATACCATCATGGAGATATCGAACTGAGAAAACTATAAAGCAGATAAGACAAGAAGTGTCATTATTAGAAGATTATAGAAGAGGGAATAGATGAACAAAAATACTAAGATAGATGTGATAAAAGCAATGTGCAGTATTAGAACAGACCAGGATCTATTATGCACTACTGGAGATAAACTAAAAATTTCAAAACGGGCAGAAAGACTTAGAAGACGCGAAGATAAATATAAGGGAAAAGCACAAAATAAGCAATTTATCGATGACCCAAAACAGTTTTATAAAGAATTGGGAAATAAGGTAAAAGGAATTGAAAGACCACCAAAAAAAGAGGAAGTAGATACATTTTGGAGAAATATATATGAAGATCCTGTGGAACATAATAAAGATGCTAAATGGATAGAAGAAATAAAAGAAAGAAGTTGTTTAAAGATACAGGATATGAAATGGGATGAAACAGCCAGAGAGATTGAAACAAAGTTGAGAAAAGCCTCTGACTGGAAAACCCCTGGGCCAGATGCAGTACCTAACTTTTGGCTTAAAGTGTTAACTTCTTTGCACGAGGATTTAGCCATGAGTAAAAACTATTTATATGCACACCACAAACACACACCATACTGGTTAACAACAGGAAAAACAATGCTCTTACTGAAGAGTGAATCTGCAAGCTACCCTAAAAATTATATACCAATAACTTGTCTTCCAATGACGTATAAACTACATATGGGAATTGACGCCAGTTTATAGTCATTTAAAAGAAAACTCAATTATGGCAGCAGAACAAAAGGGCAATAAAAGAAAGTCATATGGAACAAAGCATCATTTACTGTTAAAGTTATAGTGGAGAACTATAAGAAGGGGAAGAATCTAAGTATGGCATAGATTGTCTACAAAAAAGCATTTGATAGTATCCCACATTCGTGGATTAAAGAGTGCTTAAAAATGTATAAGATACACCCTACACTGATTGACCACATTACAGCAACCATGAAACAGTGGCAGACCACTATGCAATTAAGCCATGATAAAGGACAGATTATTATCCCAGGGATAAAAATTCAAAGGGGGATAATTCCAGGGTGACTCACTCTCACCGTTCCTATTCTGCCTTGCCATTAATCCATTAAGCTGTTTACTTAACAGCTTAGGCCATGGCTACAACTTGGCTTCTAGAAAACAAAGTCTAGTAACTTATCTTCTCTGTCAATGATTTAAAACTGTATAGCTCATCAGATGAGGAACTGAAAAGCACAGCTGCATGTGGTCAAAACTTTTTCAGATGATATTGGAATGTCATTTGGTCTTGATAAATGTGCAAAAGCAACCTTTAAAAAGGGAAAACTGCAGCGTCAGGAAAACTAAAAGTTATATACTTACCATACCTTTCCATGTTTGTAGTCCATCTCGCCTATATTCTTGCTGGTTGGGTTCAGAGCAGATCATTGGCTCCGACTCGGCCGAATACTAAAGCTCGAGAGCTTTCAGTGGCTCGAGGCTAATCCCTATTCCATGATGCCCCAGGCTACATCCCCAGATCTTGTTTGCAAGTCAGCAAAAAGCACCTTATTTTCTATATGTATATAACATATATACACAAAAATAAATATACATATTTACAAATCACTATAATTCAGTCAAGGAAGAGGCTGAAAGTCATCATATCTCTGCAGGGAGATAATTGTGTCCACCAGTTCCTCCAGGAATGGGAGGGGGAAGAAAGGTGGGACGCAAGAATACAGGCGAAATGGACTACAAACATGGAACATTATGGTAAGTACATAACTTCTAGTTGTTATGTAGTCCATCTCACTGTAATTCTAGTTGGTTGGGACAGCATCCCTAGCGCGTAAACCCTAGGGTGACTCAGGAAAAAAGATGTTTCAGTACCATGGATCCAAAGGAAGCCCTGTTCCAGGAGGCCAAGTCCACTTTGTAGTGAGTGATAAAGGTGTGAGGTTTCGCCCATGTAGCAGCTGCGCAAATCGAATCTAAGGGAAACCTTGCTTGAAAGGAAGATGAAGTTGAGACTGACCTAGTGCAGTGACCTTTTATCTTCCCTGGTAATTGTATGTCATTCTTTTGGTATGAAAGGATGATACAATCCACAAGCCATTTAGACAATGTCACCTTAGAGACTGGTAATCCTGTCTTCTTATCAGAAAAGGAGACAAAAAGTTATTCTGACTTTCTAGTGTCTTTTGTTCTATGCAAGTAAAAATGCAACTGCCTGTGCACAGCAAGCTGGTGTAGTTTATATTCTGCCTTGTAGGTGTAACTGGGGAAAAAGGCTGGCAATTCCATGGATTGGTTTATGTTGCTTTTCGAACAAACCTTTGGGAAGAAGGAGGGATTAGTTCAGAGAGATACCCTGTCCTTATGAAAATACAATACAAGGCAGACATACTGAGAGAGTCTGCAGTTCTGAAACTCTTCTGGCTGATGTAATGGCAACAAGGAAGAGGGTCTTCCACGATAAATATTTCAGATCACAGGTTCATAGGGAGATATAGTCAGAGAATTTAGAACCAAATTTAGATTCCAGGGTGACATCGGTTCCTTAATCAGTGGCCTAAATAAAATGGTAACTTTGAGAAAGGCCTTACATAATCTGAGAGACATAATGGGAACACCCATTTCACCTGTATGAATATTGGAGATAGCAGCTAATTGCACCCTGATAGTAGCTGCCGCAGCACCTTCTTCAAACAGATTTGAGAGAAATTGCAGAAATAGGGGCGGTAAGAGGTTTGATATTTCATTTAGCTGACCAACATGAAAATCTCTTCCATTTGTTAGATTATAATTTCCTAGTGGAGGGTTTATAGGAAGAAACTAGAATATGACTTGCTGCTAGCGTGAAAGAATAACACCTGGCTAGTTGTAGAATTGGAGCAGCCAAGCTGTCAATTTGAGGGTGTGGATGGAAGGATATAAATCTCCCGAAGTGTGGGTCAGAAGGTCCGGAATTGGATCCAGAATCCAAGGTTCCTCCAAGTGGTGGGTTTGTAGAAAGGGAAACCAAACCTGATGAGGCCAGTATGGAGCAATGAGGATCATCTTGCTTGTCGACCATTTGGCTTTCTGTAACACCTTTGGAATGAGGGGAAAGGCAAAGAGTAATGCAGAGGGCCAATTTTGAACCAGTGCATCCCTGGGTGGCTTCCCCTTTGGGGGAATAAGGGCAAAGTAGTTGCTGCATTTGGTATTCTTGGGAGTGGCGAAAAGGTCGCAGCAAGGCTGGCCCCATTTGCGGAAAATCATCTCTGCAATCTCTCTGTTCAGGGACCACTCGTGAGGTAACAGGAGAGTCCTGCTGAGTCTGTCCGCTATCACACTGGATTTCCCCGGAATGTGCATTGCAATTAGAAAGCGTTGAGAAGCAATTACCCATTTCCAAACTCTTAATGCCGCTCGACATAGGGGGTAAGATTTGGTTCCTCCTTGCTTGTTTATATACCACACTACCAACATGTTGTCTGTCTGAATTGCAATCTTTCCTAGAGGGAGAGAGTCCTGAAGTGCCTGCAATGCATAAAGCACCATTCTCATCTCTAGGATGCGGATATGCAGATGGTTCTCGTGGTCCTGCCATAAACCTTGAACTGCCCTTCCCAGATAATGAACCCCCCCACCCACCTGATCTGGGAAGCGACCGTGGTTAACACTGCCTTTGGTTGGGGAAACACAAAGGGATGACCTAGATACAGCTGGTCTGTCTGAAGCCACCAAGTTAAATCTCTCTTGCAAGACTCTGTGATATATATCAGATGCGAAAGAGGGAGATCTTGCATCGACCACTGTGCGAATAAAAGTCATTGTTGGAGTCTCATGTGTAATCGGGCTAAGGGCATCAGCAGAATGGCAGCAGCCATGGTTCCCAGAGTCTGTAGAACTTGTCTGGCCTGGGCTTTCTTTGTTGAAATCAAAATTTTTACCTGTCGATGCAGGGAGTGGATTCGGTCTGGGGTGAGTCTTGCCGTCATGTCTCTTGAGTTTAACTCTGCACCTAAGAAGACAATATGTTGCGATGGTAACAAGACAGATTTTTCTTGATTTACAGTGATGCCCAGCTTGTTGCAAAGAAGAAGGGTTTCGTCCCTGGCCTGAGATAGTAGATGCCTGGTGAAGCGGTGAGGAGCCAGTCATCCAGATATGGAAAAACTCGGAATCCCTGATGTCTCAGGTGAGCTGTGACCACTGCCATACATTTGGTGAACACTCTGGGAGCTGTAGTGAAGCCAAAGGGCAGGGCTCAAAATTGGTAGTGACTGGCTCCCAGCTGGACACGCAGATGCCTTCTGGGCCACCTGTCCATTTTTATATGGTAGTATGCGTCCTTGAGGTCGATAGAGCACATCCAGTTGTCTTTCCTTATGAAAGGGAACATTGACTGCAGGGTTGCCATCTGGAACTTTTCTTTACAGATTTGTTTAATCTGCTGAGATCTAGGATGCATCTCTAGTCCCCTGTCTTTTTTGGCACTAAAAGGAACCTTGAGTAAGTTCTGGATCCTATCTGGTCTGCGGGGACTTCTTGGATGACTCTTGTCTAGCAACAATTGAATCTCTAGAGCTGCCAAGTCCTTTTGCGTGGGTGGAACGTCTGGCAAGGACTTTTGTTTTAAAGGGGTGGAAGAAAAGGGAATGAGGTAACCCCTGGATATTATCTCTTGTACCCATTTGTCATGGGAAATTTGTTGCCAGGTGTTTGGGTACAATGACAAGCAACCCCAGACTGCCTCCAGAGAAGAACAGGCGGGTCTCCTTTCAGGAGCGCTAGTAGGGCCCATCAGAAAAGGTGTCCCTGTCGCCCGATTCTGCAGACCCCCACTGCCGCAAGAGCAGTGTCTTCCGTTATAACTTCCCCCTCTGCCCCTGGGGGAAGAATCGTCACGTGCGTCCGAGAAAGCTTTTTGGGATTTGCGGAACCACATTTTCCCGCCCTTTTGACCTTTGGGATAAGGTCTGGAAGGGGCAGAAAAATGGACTTCCACAGCAGATAAGGTTTTCCAGTCCTCCTTGCACCTGGTCAGCGTCTCTTTTACCACAGGTCCAAACAAAGCTGAACCATCAAAAGGGGTGTTGGTAAAGGAAGACTTGAAAGGGTCAGCAAAGTTACAAAGGCGCATCCACGAATGTCTCCTGAGAGAGCTTCCTGATGCAGCCGCTCTACTTGCTCTGTCAGCTGCATAGAAGATTAGCCTCATGGAGGAGTTTGCAATAGAGGTAAGGGTGGGTAACTGTGAGGACACCTTGTCTGTGGACCCTGCAGCTTCTGCTCCCTGAAGGGTATCTCCTACTTCTTTGATGAGATCCCTTTGAAGACTAGTGAAATGGGATAAACAGTTCAGCGACAGCAAGGTTAAGGTTGCTGAAGAGAACATGCACTTGCCTTATCTATCCATAGTCCTAGAGTCTTTATGAGGATGGATAGATGAAGAGGTTTATGACAATTCCTTCTTCATGGCCGCCACCACCACGGCATCTGCGGGAACTCCTTTCGTTAAAAATTCCTTTTCTTTAGGGGCTGTAATAAATTTGTTCGGCCTCCGCGGAACAGGCTCCACAGTGTCCGAAGTCCATGCTCCTGGGAATGACCTCTAACAACTTGTCGTAAGGAGGAGTCATCCAGGAGGTGGAAGGGCGAGATCCGAAAGCCTCCAGGTGTACTGAACCATCCTCCGAAGGGTTGATGGGCTGCCAATCACCCCACTATTTCAGGATTTCCAGGATATCAGCAAAGGAGACATCCTCAGAGGGGGGATCTTGGGGAATCTTCGGATTCATCTAAGTCAGTATCTCAAGTGACTGACTCAGGGGAGTCAATGTGCTTCCTCTTGCAAAGCCTCTTCCTGGGAACATCCTCCGAGGGATACTCAGGAGAGGTCCCGGAAGAGGGGGCACCATTCGCGGTATTCACCTGGGGGTTCGAATCTCTACGCTTAGGAGGGGGTGGAAAAGAGATGGACACAGGCACCTGGTGGGGAATAGGGAGTGGATCAGAGAGCGGTGCCGTCCAAGGGGACAGAATCCTCTCCGCTATCTCGAAAGCAGCCCTAACCCGCTCTGGAGAAGACCTCCGCACAGAGGATGCTAGAGATAGGCTCCGAGGAGGCGGTTCCGAGGCAGAGGTAGGGGCAGAGCTAAACCGAGCCGAAGCACCAAGAGGGAGAGTCGGATCGGAAGACATACCGCGCCGACTCTCACCCCCCGGAGTCGACCAGAGAGCATCGGCTCCCAGAAGGCTCGGCACCAGATGGAGCCGAAGACACCAGAGCTGAAGTTGGAACCGAAAAAGCCGCCAAGGGTGTTGGGGCCAACGGTTCCACTACAATCGGATCCACACCCTCCACTCTGAAGACACGAGTAATCGAAGGAAAAATCAAAGGAAGTGGAGCAGAGACAGGCGGCTCTGATGCCTTTGGACCTGGAGGCAAAAGCAATTTAGCCAGGGCCAGTGTGCATAGCAATCTCTTCACCACCTGCTCTACATCATCATCTGAAAGACTCCTGGAGGAGCGGGTGGACAAAGAGGGAGATCTCTTAGACTCCAATATGGGATATCTCAAGACTGGCGACACCACCGCTGGATCCAAAGCTGGGGTCCGAGGAGTAAAAACCTCACTCGGCTCCTTTGACACTAAAGGCCTCAAAGAGGTTGGTGATGCAGACTTGTCGGAGCAGAGAGCCCTCGGTTCAGAAATCTTTTTTCATGGCTCTGAATCTGGAGCAGAAACTGGTCTCTTTCTAGATGACTTAGAGCCCTCATCCAAAGCTTGCCGAAAGGGAAGAAGACCTTTGGCCATTAACTTAGTTTTACGCTCCTGTAGAACTCTACTACTGAAACTATGACAAATAGTGCAAGGGTCTTGCAGATGTACAGCACCGAGAGAGTAAACAATTAGTGTGCGCATCTATCAACATCTTTCCAGCACACTTCACACATTTTTTTTAACCCAGAAGGCTTATGCTCCTTGGGTTCTTTAGAGGAGTCCTGTGAACTCTCCTGAGACATTATTTAGACAAACAATAAACTACTAAACTTTTTAAACTTTTAAAACTTTTTTTTTTTTTTTTTAACATTTAAATAGAATCCTCTAACAAACGGATTTTACTGAAATGGGGAAGTGACAGAACCCTCTAACTTAAACGGGTTTTGACCTGGGAGAGAAACGGCCCAGAAACTTAAGGGACCGAGAGAGGCCTCGAACTAAAACAGCATTCTCTTAAAAAAGGGGCGGAAAGACTTAAAAGGGGTCTAACGCAGACAACATGAACAGCTAACGGTTAGGGATATATAGGGAAGAAAAATAGCACAACTAGCTAGGAAAAATACCAAAACATTGAAAAGTTATACTTATAAGCCAACGCGCCAACTGAAGAAACGTCTCAAAGCTTGGGCGGCAAATGAGATCTGGGGATGTAGCCTGGGGCATCATGGGATAAGGATTAGCCTCGAGCCACTGAAAGCTCTCAAGCTTTAGTATTCGGCAAAGTTGGAGCAGACGATTGGCTCCGAACCCAACCAGCAAGAATTATGGCGAGATGGACTATAGATCATCAGTTTGGGACAAGAATGTGATAAGAAAAAACTTGAGCAAGAGGGAGTGTATAAATACTTGGGAATTAATGAAGGATCAGCAATAAATGAACAAATGCAAACAAAATTCAGTAAGGAATACTTTAGAAGACTTAAATTAATCCTGAAAACAGCACTGACATCTAGGAACAAGATCCAAGCCATAAATCAATTTGCTCTTCCTGTCCTAACTTGTAGTTTTGGAGTGATTGACTAGTCCCAAAAAATGTTGGACAGACTGGATATTAAAAAAAGGATGCTTCATGCTCACCAAATGATTTATAAAAATCAGTGTATACCAAGATTACATATTCCCCGTTCTGAAGGAGGGATGGTCTTCCTTGAAACTGATTACATGCATAGATCTTGAAACTGATTACATGCATAGATCTGTAATCATGGGACTCCACACACAACTACTAACCTCATAAGATCCAAATGTAGTGAAAGTTTTGAAACATTTGGAGAATAAATCTAAGATGGCATCTATGCTTAATTTAGCAGAAGCATATCGACTTCAAGGAGGAATGGAAATCAAATCAGAAGTAGATAAAAAAAAAAAACAGGCAGCAACTGAATGTGCTAAAAAACAAAAGAAAGTATAGAAGGTGAAGGACCAAATGAGAAGGCAAGAAATATGGAAAAACAAATACAGTTGCAAGTACAGAAAACTTCTGGAACAGCCTCATGTTGATCAAGAACAAATGCAGAAATAGTTAAGGGGAGGTGAATTCACATCAAGAAATGAAAGGTTAATATTGGCAGCCCAAGATAGTGGGCTACGTACACGCTGGTTTATTTATGTATTGCATTTGTTGACCGGGAAAGTCCACTGTGGCTAGGGAGCCCATTTTTAGTGGAGGCGTGGGGAGGAAAGCTCCACAATTTTACATACATAAGCTCCACAGTAACACATACATAAGTAATAGAACAACGTTTTTACAAAAGTAAGAAATGAAGTTGAAACATAGGACAATAGCATTCCATTAATTACATACAAAAATCCTTAACTATATGCAAGAGTAAAATTGTGTTATGTGTATGATCAAGTGTTATGGGCAGTAGTGTGACATACAAGGAAAAGTTGTGGCAGAAATGGCAATAATGTATTACAGTCAGCTATAGATGTGAAAGATGAGTTGTAAGATGAGCAGAGTTGACTTCAGGGTAGAAAGCTGGTGACAGGTCAGAGTTAGTCGAGGTGACAGAAATGAGTCAGAAAGATACATAAGAAAAGAGGAGAGTGAGAAGGAAATCAGATGCTGGGGTTATTTGGTGGGATACAGGAGCTTAGCCAGTGAGAGGAAAAATGTAATTTGAGGGATTTTTTGAAGGAAGCAGGATTACTGATTGTCCTGAGTGAAGGAGGAAGATTATTCCATAACTTAGAGACAGAATGAGAGTACAGCATTTGGCTGGCTGAGTTTAAGTTTCTCAATGGATAATAAAAAGAAGTTATGTACTCACCATAACGTTCCATCTGAGTAGGTAACTTCATTTGTCAGCAACCTGTGGGTATTGGATCAGAGCCGGCAGCTTCCCTAGCTAAAAGATCCGAGCTCCAAGCTCCTCCCCCTACCCATAATGCCCTGCCACCTCCCTCTAACCCTCAGATCGAGTTTGCCATAATGCCACAGAGAATTACTATAAAACAAGAAAGGAGTACTATAAATTCCACCTGATGTCATCTGGAAGTGACGTATCCTGATCCTTCAATAACGAACTAAGGGTCCGGGGGATGGAGGGAGGGTTGGTTGCTGACAAATGAAGTTACCTACTCAGATGGAACGTTATGGTGAGTACATAATTTCTTTATCTGAAGTAGTTAACTTCATTTGATCAGCAACCTGTGGGACAGAGCCCCAGTTACCAAGAACTTGGGAGGTCCTCATGGAAGGATATTCCGGAGCACTGCAGAGTCAAAAGATGCACGTCCTCTGGATATTAGATCCAATTTATAATGTGTAATAAAGGTATGAGAGGAAGCCCAAGTAGCTGCTGAGCAAATGTCATCCAAAGAAACCCTTGACCAGAAAGCAGCAGAAGTAGCCATAGATTAGGTAGAATGGGCTTGCACCCTCAGGGGCTCAGGTCGACCAGAGCTTTTGTATGCGAGAAGGATGCATTGGGAAATCCATCTAGCTAAGGTTACTTTAGTCACTGGTTTACCCAGACAGGATTTAGCAAATGACACAAAGTTGATCTGACTTTCGAAGATCGGCTGTTCTGTTTAAGTAAAATCATAACTGTCTATGAACATCCAGACAATGAAGTCTATACTCTCCTTTGTTTTGATAATTAGGAAAGAAGACAGGTAGATTGATGGACTGGTTGATATTGGCTTCTGAAGCCACTTTAGGCAGAAAGGAGGGATTAGTCCTGAGGGAAACCCTGTCTTTATGAAAGATGATGTATGGAGGCTTACTGCAAAGAGCGTGAAGCTCCGATATCCTCCTAGCTAAGGTAATGGCAATCAGGAAGGCAGTTTTCCAAGATACATATTTTAAGTCGACTAAAGCTGCGGGCTCAAAAGGGGGACCAGTCAGAGCCTGAAGAACTAGGGTTAGATCCCATGGAGGAACTGCATCTTTAATAGGGGGTCTTAACAGGAAGGTTCCTTTCAGGAATGCTTTGCAAATCTTGGAGGAAGCTAGGGGGCCTCAACTGTTTCCAACGTGGAAGTGGGAAATAGCTGCCAATTGAGCTTCAATAGTAGAAGAACTAGCCCCTTGATGAAAAATATGGGATAGAAAGTCGAGAACTGCTGGGATAGGAGCCATGAAGGGATCCAAATTCCTATGCTCCGCCCAAATAGAGAAACGCTTCCATTTACTCTTGTAGATTTTCCTGGTAGACGGTTTATGAGCGGCCACCAGGATGGCCTTAACTGAGGAAGATATAGGAGTCCTAGCCATTAATGGAACTGGATCAACCAAGTTGAGAGCTTGAGGTAGTCCAGGTCGGGGGTCTTCAATCCTAAAGGATGAGAGATCAGACAAGGAATGGGATCTAAGATCCAGGGAGGATGTACTAGATGAGACCGTAGGCATGGGAACCAGGTTTGGCGTGGCCAGAATGGGGCTATGAGGATAACTCTGCTCCCCAACCGACGAGCTTTCTGCAAGAATTTTGTCATCAATGGAAGAGGAGGATAGGCATACAGAAGACCGGATGGCCAAGCATGAACCAGAGCGTCTCTGGGGACTTCCCCTGGTGGGGGAATTAGAGCGAAGAACTCGCTGCACTTTGTGTTCGAAGGCGAGGCAAACAGATCGCAGCAAGGTTGACCCAATCTGAGGAAGATTTGCTCCTCTACTACTGGGTTTAGAGACCACTCGTAAGGTGAGAGGATCATTCGACTCAACCTGTCTGCTAGAATGTTTGACCAACCCGGAATGTGCATTGCTATGAGAAAGCGGTTGGTGGATATTGCCCATTCCCCCACTCTCATGGCCTCTCTGCAAAGTGGGTAAGATCTGGTT
>NC_056737.1:263992384-264041586 GCF_019279795.1 Protopterus annectens
AAATTGTGTTTCAATCTACAGGAAAGTCCCCAGCAATAGATGGTATTCCTGTGGAAGTTTGGAAGCTAGGAGGGAAAAAAAACTGATAAAATCTGGAAGGTTTTGTTTAACAGTATTTTAAGAGGAGGAGTACCAACATCCTTGAAGAAAGTGGTAGCTATAGTACCTAAAGAGGATAAAGATCCATCAGATCCAGCTTCATACAAGCCAATTTTATTACTAAACCATGATTATAAAGTGTTCATGTCTATAAAAGCTAAACAAAGGGCAAAAGTATAGTGGATTGCTACCATATAGGTAGCAATCCACTGAGCACAGAAGAAGTCATCAGGGATCTGGGGACCCAGGTTGACAGTAACCTTTCGTTTGACACTCGTATTGCCAAAGTAGTTAGGAAAACCTTCTACATTGCCCACCTGATCATGAAGGGATTCACATCTAGATCGAGGGAGGTCATCGTCCCCCTGTACTCATCACTCATTAGACCTATGATTGAGTACAATGCCCCATTCGGAATGTATCTGACCCGACACCTGCAGCAGCTGGAAAGGCCCCAAAAGTTCCTCACCAAAAGGATAAAGGGTCTCAAAAATATGTCTTATGCTGCCCGATTGAAAGAACTCCAGCTCTATTCAGTCGCATACCGCTTGCTCAGAGGTGACCTGTGCCTGACATATAAGGCCATGTCAAACCCAGATTTGATGAATATGCTTCACCTCAAAAAATCTAGATCCCTCAGAACCACAAGGGTGGGAGACTTAAACCTTGACACGGTTATTAATAGAACGTGCTGGAGGGACAGATTCATCACCCAGAGACTCTCTATGCTGTGGAACAAAATCTCTGTACATGTGAGGCAGAGCACCTCGCTGGCCTTGTTCAAGAGGAATCTTGACCAATGGATGGGAGATCGCAGATATACCCCAGGGATTACTTCAGTGTCACTGCTTGACAGAGGCACAGCAAAATAATAGGCATAGTTTTCTTCAAACTAAAGGGGTGGCGAAAGCCACATAACTATGGGCTAGGCTTATAAATGCCCTTGGGCAGATAGCCTAGTATGAACCTATGAAGTAATGTCAAAATTGATAGATATGGATCAGTGTAGTTTTGTGAAGGGGTGGCAAATATGTTGACAGCATTAACAGAACATTGATGATCCAGAGGGAAGCAGAATGTAAGAAAATACCATTGTTGTTGTTGGGTCTTGATGCAGAGAAAGCACTTGACAGAGTAAGCTGGGACTTCATGAGCAGGGCAATGGAAGAATTTACATGTCTTGAAAAAATTATAAGGTGTACTAGGATGTTATATGAGGGATAGTAGGTGAAAATTAAAGTGAGTAGGGTCCTCTCTGATAATTTCTGCTTCAGCAGAGGAACCAAGCAGGTGTGTCCTATTTCCCCTTTGTTATTTGTATTATATTTAGAACTACTGGCAAAGAAAATAAGTGACTTGGAAATTCAAGGATAAAATTGGGTTGGTAGTCAAGAAAAGATGGCTCTACTTGCAGATGATATACTTTTATACCTGATAAAACCAAAAAGAGAGCTTACAGTATTTTGGAACATCTTGAGGTTGTTTCACATCTTTTTGGGATAGAAAATTAATGAAGCTAAAACAAAGTCAATAGCGGTAAATTATGTACCCACATACAAATTGGTTCAGCAATATCCATATTTATGTAGACATAGTAGAAGTATTTAGGAGTATGGATTAAAAATTATTCTGGTATGGGAGCTAAGGATATGTGGGAAGAGACTAAACAAAAGATAATACAAAAGCTAAGAAAATGGAAGCTTTATTATATGGATAGTAAGATAACAAGCAGTAAAAATGTTTTTAGTCCCATTAGTCTTATACACAGGTCAGGCATGTTTGTATCAACCAGATGAGAAGTTGTGCATAGCAATTAATAAAGAGCTGAAGGACTTTTTCTGAGAGGGAAGACCGCAAGAGTCAAGTGAGATAACCTGATTCCTCCAGTAGAACTGGCAGATTGGGATTACCTGATTTGAATGGGTATTTCTGAGCTACACAGATGTCCTTCAAGGATGCATCTGCAGTCATAACATATGGGTTGTCCTGCCTCAGGCAGCCCTTCGGTCGGCCGGATTCCAAAGTCTGGGTCTGGCCTCGGCTGATGTCGCACTTCACCCGACGTCATAGCTCCTGGGGTATAAAGGCATCAGCCGACGCCATTTTCCCCAGTCTTTCTTGCCGCGCGGTGCCCGAAGCAGAAGCTGTTCGCAAGTGCCGGTCAGTCAGATCCAGAGATTTCAGCTACCGAAGACTTCTAAAAAGGTTAAGTACCCCGTTGGGGACTCTTTCTTGCCTCAGCCGATGTCAGACAAAGTAAATAATTGTTTAACTTGTGGGAAACAAATACCTCATAAGGATTTCCACTCTTACTGCCTTCCTTGCTTAGGCCCAGACCACGACGTATCAGCTTGTTTAGCCTGTGCTTCCTTCAACCGACGGACACTTAGATGTCAGTCGGAGTTTGCTGAAGAGTTTTTTTGGCTCCGCTTTTGCATATAAAATGCAGTCTGAGACTCTGACTACAAATTTAGCTAAAAAACGCAAGGAAAAGGACTGACACTCACGGCCCGCAGTTTCGGCTGAAACCACGGTTAGGCCTACCGCGAGTGTCTCGGTTTCCGCTGAAACCGAGACATCGGTTCTCCCTTCGGCCGAAAGCATGCCTTCGACAACCGAGGCCACACAGGCCCCGGCTGAGTCGGCTACAGAAATTCCTACTGAAGAAGCAGGCACACAAGATTTGTCCGACACCATTCCGTTGGACATCTCTACTCCTGCACGTGGGGCAGCTAGACCCCCTGCTTCTATGTCTATCAAGGCCTTCTCCAGGGCTAAAGCAGCTAAACTTTCCAAGGCCTTACCTACAAAAGCTCCCTCTCACAGACCTACCTCAAGTTCTCAGATTCTCAGCCTTGCTGAGGACCTTATTTCTCTGATCAGGGGATCCAACCTCACCCAGACAGGGCCTCACAACCCCCTCCTGAAAAGAGGCCTAGGACTGAACCCCCTGAACCTCTCTCCTCTGACTATTCCTTGGATGGATCAGATTTATCTGACCATCAGGAAGGACCATACTCACCTTATGAGGATTCTGATGCAGAAGACTCCATTCCTTCTGCCTCCCCTCCAGAAGAATTTTCATTTGGGGAAACTCTACACTCAATGAGGGAACATTTCCAATGGCAGGGTCAGGATTTTTCTGATTCTAGGAAAAGGCTAAGGACTTTTTTATACTTACCACAGCATAGGCCTTTAGCCATACCACCTGTACTATCAGTTGTTGATGATGCATACAATGATGCCAGTACTGCCCCTGATTCTCTTCCCCCGGTCCCTGCCAAACCTGACAGATACTACAGGGTCCCGGATTCTCACTTCCACTTGTATAAGGCCCATGCTGCAGACCCAGAAACCATTTCTCAGGGCCCTAAAGGTGTTGCAGCTGCCTCTGCCAAAAAACCCCTACCCTCTGAAAGAGAATCAAGAGCATTAGAGAGATGGGGTAAAAAGGTTTATACATCTGGTACTCTTTCTGCCAGGGCTTTAAACTGTCTATTTCACATGATACAGTACCAGGAATTTTTGTTAGATCAGCTGAATAAAAAGCTGTCCTCTCCTGAACCTTTAGACCATAAGTCCCTTCAGGATTTGGTACACAACTCTCAGCAGGTCAGTAATCATTTTTTAAAATGTGGCTATGATGCACTGGAGGCTTCATTTAGATCAGCTATGACTGGAGCAGTGATTCGAAGGCATGCCTGGCTAAAAGAACAATCCTTGCCAGACCATGTTAAGTCTAAACTCCTAGATGCCCCTATGGAGAAACAAAGTTTATTTGGCTCCCCTGCACAGGAGGTTCTAAAGAAAGTGGAAGAAAAAGAAAAATCTGTCCAAACAGTCAAGGATTTTCTGCAGGTCCAACCTCCGAGGTTCAGCAGAAATTGGCCTTCAAAGAATTGGTCCTTTCCAGACACCTCCAGAGCACAGAGAGGCAGAAATAGACGCCCAAGAGGCAGAGGTCAATCAAGGGGTGCCTACATGGGTCGTCAGTGGCAACCTGCCAACCAGAGAAGTACCGCCACAGCTGCGACTGCAACCACTTCCACAGGACAGACACAATGACTTGGCTCTGATTCCGCCTACCAGGGAACAACTGGAAGCACCCTTGGGCGGAAAGCTAGCTTTATTTTCAAAAAACTGGCATTGCATTACAGGAGACAAACGGACTTTGCAAACAATAGACAAAGGCTACAGGTTTCACTTCCACACTCAAGAGAGGAATGCCAAACCTTCCACCAAGCCAGAAATCAGAGGCTCCAAAACAAATCATCAGCTTACTAAGGATGAGAGCAATAGAAAAGGTACCATCTATGGAACAAGGCCAAGGATTTTACTCCAGACTATTCCTTGTACCAAGAAAAGAAAATCAATGGAGGCCTATTCTCGACTTGTCCGCACTGAACACATATCTCATTGTTCCAAAATTCAAGATGCTGACCCTACAGCAACTTCTTCCCATGTTGGGCAAGGAGTCTTGGCTGGTGACTCTAGATCTCAAGGAGGCATAACTGCACGTCCCTATATGACCAAATTGCAGAAGACACCTCAGATTTCTTGCAGGATCAGAGCATTATCAATTCTCAGCATTGCCCTTTGGCTTATCTACTGCGCCCAGAGTATTCACGAAATGCCTGGCATCAGTAATTGCACATTGCAGGCTTCAGGAAATTCAAATCTACCCATACCTGGACGACTGCCTAAAACAAGCGGACAACAAGACAAAAATAATAAAGGATTTGGCCTATGTCATACAACTGCTGCAAGCCTTGGGATACACAGTCAACATACAAAAGTCAAGACTAGTGCCATCTCAAAGGATAACATTTTTGGGTGCAGACCTGGACACAATAACTCAGATGGCTTTTCTCACAGAAGAAAAACAAAAACAACTACTAGTCTACTTCATGGCATTAACAAGACAAACTCGGCTTACTGCAAGGAAAGTCCTGCAGGCCCTGGGTTACATGGCTTCCTGCATAATCCTGATCCCACATGCCAGGCTGCATATGAGAAAATTACAATGGTACCTAAGGAATGTATGGTCTCAACACAGACACAGTCTAGAAGCCCTGATACCAATCATTCCATGCCTGAAAAAAGAATTCCTGTGGTGGGCTCAGGCCTGCCAGATCAACAGAGGATTGCCTTTCCACAAACCACATCCAAGGCAGACCATCACCACGGATGCCTCAGACCTAGGCTGGGGGGCACACATGGAAGACAAGTGTATCCAAGGCCTATGGTCCCAAGACCAGCTGAATCTACACATAAATCTAAAGGAGATGCTGGCAGTGAAGCATGCAATCGAGACATTCAAATCATTCCTCCAGCAAGGACACCTGCTGATAAGGACGGACAATACCACAGTCATGTGGTACATCAACAAACAGGGAGGCACACATTCATACCCTCTATGCCGGATGGCAATGGACCTGTGGAACTTAGGCCTGAATCTCAACATCCAACTGCAGGCCAGATTACCAGGAAAAGAGAATTCACTAGCAGACAGCTTAAGCAGAACTACCACGGATGCTCACGAATGGATGCTGCATCCAGACATCTTCAAAACCATAATAAAGAAATGGGGAATGCCAGAGATAGACCTGTTCGCCTCCCCACTCAACCACCAACTGAAGAAATTCTGCTCAAGAGTATACCACCCACAAGCCTGGAGGGTGGACTCCCTTTCTTTCAGCTGGAAGGCCTGACAGTATATGCCTTTCCACCTCTCCCATTGATGTACAAAGTTCTACTGAAGATCAGAGAGGAACAGCCAAAGGTAATTCTGATAGCTCCAGCCTGGCCAAGGCAGCATTGGTACCCGCTACTGAGAAGCACGTCTCGGACAAACTCATGGCCTCTACCTCTATGTCCTTTACTTCTAACGCAGAACAACTACAAGACCCTGCATCCAAACTTAAAAACGCTGCAGCTAACTGCTTGGAAAATTGCATAAAACAAAACCAACCTGTTTTATCTCAGAGGGTTAAGGACATTATCCTGGAGGCTCGCAGACCCTCCACAAGGAAAACATATTCAGCCAAATGGAAAAGATTCCTCATTTGGAGTGCAGCAAAGGGAACAAGTGTCACACTGGCAAACCTAGCACACATCCTAGAATACTTAGCAGAACTGTTCCACAATGGCCTGTCCTATTCTTCCATTAAGATTCATGCATCAGCAATTTCAGCAGAGTACAACATGGATCCTCCTGTCTTCTCTCATCCTCTCCTCAGACAATTTTTGAGAGGGATCAAAAATGTAAAACCTCCAAGGAAACCACCTCTGCCTGCATGGGATCTCAATTTTGTGCTAGAAAAATTAACACTTCCCCCTTTTGAACCAGCAGCAACAGCAGACTTACAGTTCTTATCTTGGAAAACTGCCTTCCTGCTAGCAATCACTTCAGCAAGAAGGGTATCCGAGTTACAGGCATTAATGGCAGTGTGCAGCCTTTCCTTATCTTTCACCAGGATAGAGTGTCTCTGAGAACCAATCCTACTTTTATGCCAAAGGTGGTATCCAGGGTATCCTTGAACCAAGCTATTCATTTACCTACATTCTTCCCTAACCCACAGAACAGGGGAAAAACTACTACACACCTTGGATGTACACAGACAACTGCGCTACTATCTGGACAGAACTAAGGCCAGCAGAAAAACTGACCAGCTTCTGGTAGCATATGCAACAGGGGTGCAAGGAAAAGCAATTTCAAAACAGACAATCTCAGAATGGATAGGAAATTGCATTCGATTCTGCTACTCATTTCATGGAAAGACAGCTCCTGAAAATATCAGGCCTCACTCCACAAGAGCTACAGCCACCACTACAGCTTTCCTAAGAGGAGTGGCTACCAAAGACATTTTAGAAGCTGCTACTTGGAGCTCCGTGCATACATTTGCCAAGCATTACAATCTTCCTTTATACTCCAGATCCCGAGCAGGTTTTGCAACTGCAGTTTTACAAGGGATCTTAACTACACCATCATTATCTTAGTGCCTCCTCCCCCAGTTTGGCTATGGTATTCTACCCATATGTTATGACTGCAGATGCATCCTTGAAGGACATAGTACAGTTTTGTACCTACCATAAATGTAGATGTCCGATAGGTATGCATCTGCAGTCAGGATTACCCACCCTCTTTCCCCTCTGTGGTATTCCTAGGGTACTTACCCCTCTCGTAGCTAGCTGGGGGAATCTATTATGGTGTATTTGTTTGTATGTATATATGTATATATACTTTTTGATTTCTACTGTTTGGAATTTTCTACTTTTATACAAATTTAGCCTTCCTAGAGGGTACCTGGCATCTGGGGCAAGAAACACTGAGGAAAATGGCATCGGCTGATGCCTTTATACCCCAGGAGCTATGACGTCGGGTGAAGTGCGACATCAGCCGAGGCCAGACCCAGACTTTGGAATCTGGCCGACCGAAGGGCTGCCTGAGGCAGGACAACCCATATGTTATGACTGCAGATGCATACCTATCGGACATCTACATTTATGGTAGGTACAAAACTGTACTTTACGGCTCCTATACATAGCTCAAGGAGAAAACTGTAATTCAAAGTGGAAAGGGATGAAGATGAAACCGGGAGAGCCTCAAGAAATAAGGAGAGACGTGGATTTTTGATGCAGGCCTTTAAGGAGCATAACAATAATTATACAGAACATTATATCTATAAAGTAGCAGAAAGTATCCTAAGAACTAAGCCAACACGGGAATGGAGAAAGAAGATTCTGCCGATAGGGACGACTGCAGTTAGTGATAGAGACAATAGGCAAAGAGAGGCTGGAATTTATTGGAGAAAACTGGCAAAGGAAACAAGGCATTGGGACCGAATAACTAGAGAGGGAAAGATGATAGAATGGAAAGACGCCAAGAATTTATTAGGACTGCAGTTAGAGATTGCTTTCACTGTCCAGGATTGATATCAGAGTGCAGATGAAGATAAAGAAATAAGGGGGTCCTAAATGAAAGACCAGCGCTGGTAGAGTTTTTAGTAGACTCTAGAACACAAGCTGCCCTTAAAAAGGAATAATTAGTGGAGCATATAAAATATTGCCTGATAACTATAAGAATCCATCACAGGAGGTTAGAAAGGATTGGATAAGCAATTCACAAAGAAACAATTGGAGAATATATGTAGGTCTTCCAAATATGCAACAAAATTTAGAAGATTTAGGATTTTTGCTTAGAAATGTTTACATAGACATTTTTATACCCCAAGTAGACTCCAGAGAATTTTTCTCGGGTAGACAGCAAATGTTGGAAGTGTGACGGGGAAGAACGAGATAATTGGGAACATATTTTCTGGGGGTGCGGTGAGTTGGCAGACTTTAAGGATTCCCTGTGGGGTGTAATGTCAGAGATGCTGAGTGGGCAGATTGGTGTGAAGAGAGAGAGAGAGAGAGGATTTTTCTGAGCTATGATACAGAGTTGGAATTGCCTAGACAAGGTTAGGCCTTGCTGTGTCTAATTGTGGTGGCTACCAAAAAGCAATCACTAGAAAATGGAAATCAAACTCTAAGCCAACAATACTAGAAGTACTGAATATAATAGAGATAAAACAACTGAAATTGAGATCTTTAGAAAAGGGTAGGAGCAAACTACGTAGGAAAAATGGGAATTGTGGGAACAGTACATATAGGAGAAGAATGAGGTTTAAAAGAAGGCAGGACTTAAATGAGATATGTAATGTTTGACTGAAAATGATTGGGTAGATTATAAGTGATGTATAATGTTTGCAATTAGGAGTGTGCCAGTATGGTTTTGATGTTAAATGCTTGCCACTAGGATAGTATCAGTGTGGTTTGTTTTCATTTATGTAAATGTATGATTGCTTGTGTCATAAGTCTCTGCACAGAATGCACTCCAGCCAAGAATCGAACTGGAGGACCTCTTGATGTCCTTCAAGGATGCATCTGCAATCATCACATATGGGTTGTCCTGCCTCAGGCAGCCCTTCGGTCAGCCGGATTCCAAAGTCTGGGTCCGGCTGATGTCGCCTTTCCCGACATCAGAGCTTGGGGTATAAAAGCCAGCCGACGCCATCTTCCTCAGTCTTTCTTGCCGCGTGGTGCCCGAAGCAGAAGCAGTTCGCAAGTGCCGGTCGGCCAGCTCCTGTAATTCAGCTACCGAAGACTTCAAAAGCTAAGTACCCCGTTGGGGACTCTTTCTTGCCTCAGCCGATGTCAGATAAAGTTAATAATTGCTTAACTTGTGGGAAACAAATACCTCATAAGGATTTCCACTCTTACTGCCTCCCCTGCCTAGGCCCAGACCACGGCGTCTCGGCCTGTTCAGCCTGTGCTTCCTTCAACCGACGCACTCTTAGACATCGGGCGGAGTTTGCAGAGGAATTTTTTGGGGCTAGTTTTTCATACAATATGCCGTCGGAGACTCCGACTTCGCATTTAACTAAGAAACGGAAGGACAAGGTCCGACACGCGGGCGGTTTCGCTGAAACCACGGCCAGGCCTACAGTGTCTCGGTCTCGGCTGAAACAGAGTCCTTGGTACTTCCGACCCCAGAAACCGCTCAACCGACAACCTCGGCCCCGGAGGCCCCTGCTGAGTCAGTTATTGAATTTCCTTCAGAAACTGGTGTCTTGGAAACTTCCGACACCATTCCTCTAGATAAAACTACACCAGCACGTGGTGCAGCTAGGCCTCCTGCATCCATGTCCATAAAGGCATTCACCAGGGCTAAAGCTGCTAAACATACAAAAGCTATGCCTCCCAGGGTTATTCCTCAGGGACCCTCTACTAGTTCACAGATTCTAACTTTAGCAGAGGACCTTATTTCCTTAATTAGGGGCTCTCAACCCCATCCGGACAGGGGCTGTCAACCTCCTCTAGACAAAAGGCCCAGGGTTGAGCCCTCTGATCCCCACTCCTCAGAGGAGGCCTCTGATGGCCCTGCTCTCTCGGACTACCAGGAGGAGGCTTTTTCGGCCTACGAGGATTCTGATGCAGAGGAATCTATCCCCTCGGCCTCCCCTCCTGAAGAATTATCCTTTGGGGAGACCCTTCACACTATGAGAGAGCATTTCAAATGGCAGGGCCAGGAATTCTCTGATTCCAGGAAAAGATTAAGAACTTTTTCTGCATTTACCTCAGCATAGACCTTTGGCTATTCCTCCTGTTTTGAATGTCATTGATGATGTGTACTCTGAGTCTAGCATAACCCCTGACACTCTTCCTCCGGCCCCTGTCAAACCCGATAGGTACTACAGGGTGGCGGACTCGCATCTTTTTCTTTACAAGGCCCACTCTGCTGATCCAGAAACTATTTCCAGGGCCCTAAAGGGGTTGCAGCTGCCACTACTAAAATCCACTCCCTCTGAAAGGGAGTCCAGGGCTTTAGAGAGATGGGGTAAAAAGTGTATACTTCTGCTACTCTTTCTATGAGGGCATTAAATTGTCAATTTCATATGATACAGTACCAAGAGTATTTGTTAGATGAATTGCATAAGAAACTGTCTTCACCTGAACCCCTAGATCGCAAATCACTTCAGGATCTGGTACATAACTCCCAGCAGGTTAGCAACCATTTCTTACGGTGTGGTTATGATGCATTGGAAGCTTCATGTAGGTCAGCTATGACAGGTGCAGTCATACGTAGGCATGCTAGGCTGAAGGAACAATCCCTGCCAGACCATGTTAAAGCTAAGCTTCTGGATGCTCCACTGGAAAAGCAAAAGTTATTTGGCTCCACTGCTCAGGAGGTCTTAAAGAAATTTGAGGAAAAGGCAAAATCTGTACAAACAGTCAAAGATTTTCTACAAGTCCAACCACCAAGATTCAGCAGAAATTGGCCTACCAAGAATTGGTCCTTTCCGGACACAGAAAGATTTCAGAGAGGCAAGAACAGGCGTGCCAGAGGTAGAGGTCAAGCTAGAGGCTCCTACAGAGGGCGTCAATGGCAGCCTCCCAACCAGAGAGGTAGTGCAGGACCTTCAACTGCTGCACAAGGACAGACTCAATGACTTTGCTTTGACTCCGCCAACCAGGGCTCAATTAGAAGCACCTTTGGGCGGAAAGCTTTCTTTATTCTCAGAAAATTGGCACAGTATTACAAGAGACAAATGGACACTGCAAATAATAGACAAAGGATACAGGTTCCATTTTCACACATTGCCAAAAATAAAAGGCATGCCAGACCTGCCACCAAATCAAAGGGCAGAGGCTTTGAAACAAATCTCCAACTTAATGCAAATGAAAGCTATAGAAAAGGTTCCTCTTTCAGAACAAGGCCAAGGATTTTATTCCAGACTATTCCTTGTTCCAAGAAAAGAAAATCAATGGAGGCCTATTCTCGACTTGTCCGCACTGAATACTTATCTCATTGTGCCAAAATTCAAAATGCTGACTCTACAGCAACGCCTTCCCATGCTGGGCAAGGGGTCTTGGCTAGTGACTCTAGACCTCAAGGAGGCATACCTGCATGTCCCTATCAGACAAAGTTGCAGAAGACACCTCAGATTTCTTGCAGGTTCAGAGCATTATCAATTCTCAGCATTGCCCTTTGGCTTATCTACTGCGCCCAGAGTATTCACGAAATGCCTGGCATCAGTAATTGCACACTGCAGACTTCAGGGTATTCAAATATACCCATATCTGGACGACTGCCTTATACAAGCGGACAGCCAGCAAACTTTGGTAAAGGATTTGAATTATGCCATCCACCTACTGCAGGCCTTGGGATATACAGTCAACATTCACAAATCAAGACTTGTTCCATCCCAAAGAATAACTTTTCTGGTGCTTGGATCTAGACACAACCACCCAAATGGCTTTTCTCACAGAAGAAAAGCAAAGACAACTACCGGATTACTTCAAGAATCTGAGAAGACAAACTCAGCTGACTGCAAGGAAAATCCTGCAGGCCCTGGGTTACATGGCATCTTGCATTCTTCTGATTCCACAAGCAAGGCTGCATATGAGGAAACTACAATGGTACCTAAGCAGTTTATGGACTCAGCACAGTCACAGCTTAGAAACTTTGATCCCACTCATTCCATGCCTCCAAAAGGAATTTCTGTGGTGGGCTCAAGCAAGCCAGTCAAACAGGGGTCTGCCCTTCAGCAAGCCAATAGCCAGCCAAACCATTACAACGGACGCTTCAGACCACAGTTGGGGAGCACACATGGAGGGCAGATGTATTCGAGGACTATGGTCACAAAAGGAGCTATGCATGCACATAAACCAAAAGGAAATGCTGGCAGTGATACATGCAATCGAGGCCTTCAAACTCTTTCTGCATCAAGGCTACCTGCTAATAAGGACAGACAACACCACAGTTATGTGGTACATAAACAAGCAAGGAGGCACCCATTCCTACCCTCTTTGCAGACTGGCAATGAATCTATGGGAACTATCTTTGAAACTCAATATAGACCTGCAATCCCAGTTTGTGCCAGGAAAAGACAATATACTGGCGGACAGCTTAAGCAGAAATATCATGGATGCACACGAATGGATGCTGCACCCAGACATCTTCCTACAGATAACACAATCATGGGGAAGGCCAGACATAGATCTTTTTGCCTCCCCCCACAATCATCAACTGAAGAAATTCTGCTCAAGGACATACCACCCAGAATCATGGAAAGTGGATGCCCTATCTTTCAGCTGGAGAACTCTTAACAGTGTATGCATTTCCACCTCTTCCATTAATGACTAAGGTCTTACTGAAGATCAGGACAGAGCAGCCAAAAGTGATTCTGATAGCTCCGGACTGGCCAAGACAGCACTGGTACCCACTGTTAAAGAGCATGTCAAGCACGAAACCATGGCCTCTTCCTCAATGGCCACTTCTCCTGACACAGCACAATTACAAAACTCTGCATTCCAACCTGAAAACCTTGCAACTAACAGCCTGGAAAATACCTTGACTCCTCCTCAGGATAAGCTATCCAAGAGAGTGAAGGATATCATCATGGAAGCTCAGGCCTTCCACAAGAAAGGCATATTCAGCAAAATGGAAAAGATTTCACACTTGGAGCACCACAAAGGGCCTAGATGCGACAGTGATGAACATGGCACATATCCTGGAATACTTGGCAGAAATGCTCCACAATGGCCTGTCTTACTCTTCCATTAAAATTCATGCTTCAGCAATTTCAGCAGAGTACAATACTGATCCTCCTGTCTTTTCTCATCCTCTCCTAAGACAGTTTCTAAGAGGAATTAAAAACATCAATCCTCCAAGGAAACCTCCAGTGCCTACTTGGGACCTTAACTTCGTGTTGGAAAAACTAACTCTGCCTCCCTTTGAACCAGCAGCATCTGCAGAACTACAGTTCCTGTCTTGGAAGACCGCCTTCCTTCTGGCCATAACCTCACCAAGAAGAGTATCTGAGTTACAGGCCCTCATGGCAGTACAGCCATTTCTTATTTTTCATCAGGACAGAGTCTCATTGAGAACCAATCCTTCTTTTATGCCAAAGGTGGTATCCAGGGTCTCATTAAACCAAGCTATTCATCTGCCTACCTTCTTTCCAAATCCACAAAACAAAGGGGAGAAACTTCTGCACACCCTGGACATACACAGACAGTTGCGCTACTACTTGGACAGAACTAAAAGCTACAGAAAAACTGACCAGCTGTTGGTAGCATATGCTGCTGGTGCACAAGGAAAAGCAATTTCCAAACAGACAATTTCAAAATGGATAGGGAATTGCATTCGTTTTTGTTATTCCTTTCATGGAAAAACTGTGCCAGCTAACATTAGACCTCATTCCACCCAGAGCCACAGCCACCTCCACAGCCTTCTTAAGAGGGGTGGCTACTATGACATTTTAGAAGCTGCTACATGGAGCTCCGTGCATACATTTTCCAAGCATTACAATTTACCTTTATATTCCAGATCCAGAGCAGGCTTTGCTACGGCAGTCCTGCAGGGCATTTTAGCTACACCATCCTTTACATAGATCCTCCACCCCCAGATTGGCTATGGTATTCTACCCATATGTGATGACTGCAGATGCATCCTTGAAGGACATAGTACAGTTTTGTACCTACCATAAATGTAGATGTCCGATAGGTATGCATCTGCAGTCAGGTTTACCCTCCCTCCTTCCCCTCTTTGGTATTTCATGGGTACTTTTCCCTCTCATAGCTAGCTGGGGTTATCTATTGTGGTGTATTTGTTTTATATATAGATATATTTGTGTATATATATATATATATATATATATATATATATATATATATATACATATATATATTTCTGTGCATGTTTGGAATTTATTGTATTTCTCCAAATTTAGCCTTCCTTTGAGGGCACCTGGCATCTGGGGCAAGAAACACTGAGGAAGATGGCGTCAGCTGATGCTTTTATACCCCAGGCGCTCTGACGTCGGGGAAAGGGCGACATCAGCCGACGCCGGACTCAGACTTTGGAATCGGCCGATCAAGGGCTGCCTGAGGCAGGACAACCCATATGTGATGACTGCAGATGCATACCTATCGGACATCTACATTTATGGTAGGTACAAAACTGTACTTTGTGAGGTCACAATGCTACAGCTGCACCATATGTCCTGCCAGCATACCAGAACCTTGGGCCCTTCCAAGTGCCATATGGCAGATGTTTGTCCTATGGTCAAGGTGTAAAGTACATAAGTGACGTACTTGTGCCAGATCCCCAGGACGTCTTTGCTTGTAGTTTGAATACTGTGTTTTGAATTTAGTGTGAAAGTCATTCCTTTAGTATTGGCTCCAAGCCTAGGGTAGATAAATACCCCTTTGGGGACTGTCCCTTTTTTCTTATTGTTGGGGTTTATTGAAGATAATTGCATTTCAGAAATGCGTGAGTCAGAGGCAGATTCCCTCATAAGGATAGACATGAGAAGTGCCTTTTTGGTTTGAGCTCAGACTAAGACCACAAACAGTGTAAAATTTGCCAAGCTTTTCTTCCTAAGACCCTGCACAGCCATCTGTCTTTCCTTCCTTTTTATTTAGAGAACCAGGGTTGAAATTACTTACTCAAGGGACCATGACTTTTAAATCTGACCACCAGGATGTCCAGCCACCTTTGAAAAAGAAGTCAAAAAGTTAGTTGGATACTACTGTCCAGCCTCTGACTGACATCTCTGTAGGGTCAGATGAAGAGCATGAGGACCATCTGGTTCCTGTCCCTGCATCCTCTGTTGCAACTCCATTGGAGGTCAACATGGGGCATGCTATTCCCATATTCTCGAGGCTAAGTCAACATCCGTTGTAGATGAGAAGGGGGAACTGAGGCTGGTAATTTCTGAAGAGCCTCAAGGGATTCCTTGGATACTTGTAAGGGAAGAAATACCTGTTTCCCTTATAGAGGTAAGGCAGGGTTTAGAACCTCCTAAGTTTGTTAGGGCTGAGGTTCCTGCTACCTCGTTTTTTTTTGTTTCTTTTTATGTGGCTCCTGTTGCTACCCCCCCTCCCCCAAAACAAAAGAGTGGCAAGACTTTTCTCAATGTTTTTTTAAAGCCTCTTTAGGGCTAGTCATTGCCTTCTCCTGTTGGTTTTCCCTCTTCTTCCACTCCCTCTAACCCTCTAATACGCCTTAGAATTCTAATTCATGTGATGAGGATTAGGATTTGGATTCTGGGGAGGAATTTTTGGCTTATTCCTACCAGATTCACTATCCCTCTTACTTTGAGGTCTGATGATGAGGATACTCTCTCCCCTGATTTCTCAGTTGACTAACTTTCTTCTGGGGACACCATTATTAAAATGATGGAACATTTTCATTGGGAAAGCTCCCAGATGTCTGACATCCAGAAGAGGTACCATGATCTCTTAATGGATTCTCCCAGGTACTCTGCAGTTCCTCCTGTTTTGAAAGCTTTTCTAGACACTTTTACATCTGCTTCCCAAGCCTCTGAGTCTCTTCCTCCTGCCCCTAAAAAGAAAAAAAACAGGTTGTATAAAGTCCCTGAGGCGCAGAAATTCTTGTGCAAGAACCCCTCCTTAAACCCTTCTGTGATTTCCCTTTCAACTGACAAGCATGTTAAGCTGTTTGCATCTTCAAAGCTGTGTATAGTTATGGTAAGAATGGGTATACTTCTGATAACTTAGCTTTCAGGGCCATCTGTTATCAGACACAAATGACTAGATATTTGCTTGCTCTTCCTGCCAAACTGGGGGTAGTGTTGGCTACAAATAATTTCCTAATGCCATCCTTCATATCAGGCCTCCCAGGAAACATATTCCACCTTCCTGGGACCTCAGTTTTGTCCTTGAAAAACTGACTCAGGTTACTTTTGGACCTGTTTCTTCAGCGTTCGTATATTGTACGTGGAAGACTGTTCTTTTGGATTTTACTTCATCCAAGGGAGTGCCTGAACCTCAGGCTGTCATGGCCATTCCTCCTTTCTTAGTTTTCCACAGAAAATAGAGTGTCTTTTCATACTGATCTTTCTTTTATGCTCAAGGTGGTCAATGAGTTGTCCCTTAATCAGTCTATTCATCTTCCTTCTTTTTTTTTTCTTCTCCACGGTCTGCCAGTGAGAAGGTTGTTCATTCCTTTCATTTACATAGACAGCTCAGATATTATTTAGATTAATTATTCGCAAATCTGAGCAGCTATTTGTTTCCTTTCATCACCAGAATTTGGGTTTGGTTGTTTCTAAGCAAACCATCTCCCCCTGGATTTCTAAGGCCATTTCCTTTTGTTATTCTAAAAGCCTACTAAGGCAGTTGCATCCTCTGGTGCCTTCTTCAAGGGTGTGGATACCAATTCCATCCTTGAAGCTGCTACATGGTCCTCTCTTCATACTTTCACTAAATATTACTAGTTGGATGTGATTTCCAGGGCCAGAGCTATTCTGCATGGGTTTGTGGAGAGTTCCTCTGTGGCATCCTCCTCCTAGACTTCAGTTATTGTACTCTCCCCTAGGTGAAGAATACTGCAACAGTTGTATGGAAAGACATAGTACAGTTGTGTAAAATTTTGCCATAATTGCAGATGTCTTTCTCCTCACTGCTGATTAATGTTCTTAACACCTTAATGGAATTAGTGTTAGAAAACAATTATATATACTCTGAAGGGCAATATTTCCTGCAAAAGAATGGTGTGGCAGTGGGTGTGGCCTGTGCCCCAATTTTGCCAATATTGTGATGTTACAATGGGAAAGAAAATGTCTCTGTACTGGCGATCTCCAAAAAGATGTGGTATTGTACACACTGTTTTTGGATGATATTTTTATAATTTGAAACGGGCCCTTGGAAATTTTGGAGCATTTTTATTTATTTTATTTATTTAAATTTGTTGACCGGGAGTGTCCGACTGGATGTGGGTCCATTTTCAGCGGAGGCCCGGGGAGAAAAGCTCCACAGTAAAATAAACAGACAGTAACCAAAGAAAACGTGCGGCTTCCAGTGACTTAACCAACTAAAACAAAAAAAGCCGTAGAGCAATGAGCAGTGCAGTTTTCTGTTCCTCACTGTTACACACTATGAAAGTGACACCTTCAGCGTTTTAACGCTTTTATTGAAAAACATGCGTTTTCGTCCTTGACCTGTAGGACTTCATCAGATAAAACTTTTTTTAAAAAAGAACTCCACTTTTATATACTTTTAATACATCAATTAACCAATGAAGACACCATTTTATCAATACAAATGCACCAACCACTTCTCATCTCATTAATATTAATTTCCACATTAACAAAAGATCGTATGTGAAAAACAAAAACTTTTAAAATCAATTTAAACTTAAAAAGATCCTTACTAATAATTCTCACATCTCCTAATATATCTTTGGGAAAGTTATTACATTTTACAATAAAAACCAAATGTTTTCTGTGCAAAATATCGCAAAATTAAAAACATTGTTTGAAGTCCAAACTTCGAGCCCCCCCTAGTGTTAATCATCTATATAACATCCTATCACTTATGTATGTTGTGTTTATGTCATTCTTACTTGTCAATTCTTTATTTCCTCTTTATATACCTGTTAACTTTGTTAAGGTAGATAAAAAATACCAAATATAAATATAAATAAATAAATAAATAAATGAAAAAATAAATGAATAAATATTATTATTCCTTATTCCTTAAAAATTTTTTCGTATTAACCTATTTAATATATAAACCCACCCAGTGAATGTGACTTAAACCTTATTCGCCTTTACCTTTAATATAGGTCCTATTGATAGATTTTCATTTAAACCTGGTTTTTTACAGGCATTCAGATATACCTGCCACCACAATTCCCTCGTTTCCAAAAACTCCTCCCATAAACCTCCCCTAACATCCTGTTGTACTTGTTCCAACCCAAAAAATAAAAATTTGGCTCCTACACAATATTTAAAGTGCCTATATAGTGCGTTTGTTTCCTTTCTTTTCCCAATGTCATATATGTGTTCATATATACGCCTTTTGAACACCCGTTCCGTTTTCCCAATATAAAATGATTGGCAGTTTTGACAAACTGCCAAATAAACTACACCTTGAGTGTTGCAGTTAATTCTATCTTTGCTTATAATTAATCTCTTTCTACTTTCTATGAACACTTCATCCTTATTAATTATATATTGACATTGTGTACATCTCCCGCACTTAAAAGTCCCCACTTTATTTTTCTCCCCCATCTTTTTATACTTTCCATTTACTTCTAATTTTTTCTTTATGTTAGGGGGGTTTTTGTAAGTTACTTGTAATGTCATATTCTTAATCTCTTCTAGATCTGTGATGGCAACAAATCTATCCCATTCCTTTTTAAATATCTGTTTAACCTCTTTATTTAAAATGTTAAACTCCATAATTAACCTTTTTATATCCCCATTTCCATTCTCCATCTTGCCACTTACCCCCTCAATGATTCCTTCTTTTATTCCTTTTATTGGATGAAATTTGGTTTTCCTACCTTTTTCCACCTCATCCTTTATTGTACTTATAAATTCTAATGGGTAACCCCTCTCCTTAAACATTACTACCAACTTATTACATTCTTGATGGAAATCATCTTCATCACTTGTCATCCTAGAGCCTCTCACAAATTGGCCCTTAATAATATTTCTCTTACAGTGTTTTGGATGAAAACTGTCGTAATGTAGGTATGAATTACAAAATGTTCTCTTTCTGAACACTTTAGTCTCAAATTTTCCGTTCTTCTTATAAATCTCCACATCAAGATAATTCATAACTTCTTTACTCATGACATAGGTGAATTTTAGATAATTAGTGGTTTGATTTATATAGGAAAAAAATTCATTAAATTTTTCTACACTACCTGTCCAAAATATTGCTATGTCATCCAAAAATCTGTGGTAAAGGCACCAATATTGGCTGTAAATAGAATTATTTATAAATTTCTCTTCCCATTTGTCGAGGACTATATTAGCAAAAGTCGGGGCACAAGCAGCCCCCATAGAGACTCCTGAAATCTGCTTGTAATACTCCCCATTGAACATCAAATAATTGTATTTTAAGATGGTATCCATAAGTGTCACCACTGTTACCTTATCTTCGTGCGTCAACTTTTTATCATTGTACACACTTTCCTCAAATAGTTCCATACCCTCCCCATGTGGTATACTTGAAAAGAGATCTATAATGTCTATAGTGACAAAAATTATATTTTCATTATATATGTTATTAGAAAGTTCCCTTAGCAAATCCCATGAATCTCTTAAAATAACCTCACTTTTCATCCAAATGTGTTTCACTTTATTGTCCACATATTTTGCTAATGGGGTTGTTTTAGCTCCTTCCGCTGAAACAATTGGCCTTAAGGGGGGGTCAAATTCATTCTTATGAGTCTTGGGAATACCAAACATTGTTGCTACCCTTGGCTTTTTAACCTCTAAATATTTATGTATTTTTGTATCAATTACTTTATCCATTAATAAATTTTCCAACATCATATCTATTTTCTTATATGCAATTGTTAACTCATTTTTAGAGGCCACTGAATATTTTCTTTTCCAACAGGATTGAATACATCTTAGCATCATACATAGTATTCTCCATGATGACAATACCACCCCTTTATCCGTTTCATCACTCTTACCTATGCTTCAATCATTTCATTCAACACTTCCCATTCCTCTTTCCTCATATTAGTTATATATTTACTTTTATCTTTCTCCTTCTTTTCTAATTTTCTTATTTTTTCTTCCATCACATTTTCAAAGTTTTTAATTTGGGGTGCCAAAGGTGGGTTAAATGTCGAACTTCTACTCAATTCATTAGTCACTATTTTAGTTCCTTTCATACCCATTTTGGAGGCTAAAACAGTTAAATTTACCTTTCTAGTGAACAATTTAATATCCAGTATAGTACCAGTCACATTTCCTTTTTTCACTGGGTTATATTTCAACCCTTTACTAAACAATCTAAAATGTTCTTCCTTTAAAATAATGTTACTAAAATTATAAATGGTAAAACCTTCAAAAGTGTTTTTGACTTCATTCCCAAAGCTTGTAATATTTTCATTGTCCTTTTTGTTGTTCTCTTTATCACTCTTGTCATTTATAGGGACCAGGGTACTCACTAATAGTGTCTCCCCCTCCCCCTTCTCCCCCCCCCTCACTTGAAAATTCCTTTCCCTATTATATGGTTCATGATAGTCCTGATTAGACACACCTAAAGGTGGAAATTCGGTGTCATAATTATTGTCATAATTATATTCAACATTTTTCCTTACTCTATTGTCTTCCCTTCTACCTTTGTTATTGTAGGTATTCCTAAAATTCCCATTCGTATTTATTGTTGGTTTCGGGTAACTAATATTATTTGCATATTCATTTAAATCTCTGTTTAACTTTCCCATCTTACGTTTAATGATGTCTTCACATTTTAAATCTATTTCCTCTCTCATTTTAAAGTATTTCTCTCTCTCCTTTTTAATCCCAAAAATAAGGTCTTGTTTGATATTGGCATCAAGCTCTTTAATTTCTTGTTCAATACCAATTAATCTGTTTTCATTTTCGTCAATGATTAGCTGTATTATTTCTAGTCCACACTTATTAAATGCTTTGACTAAATTCTTGTGAAAAGAAGACCCTATTTGAACGTTATTAGGGTACTTGTAAACCCTGAGTCCCTTCGGGACTATTTCCTTAATTAAACATTCATTCAAGTAGGCGTTTTCAATTCGTAATGTTCTAAATTTCAACATTAAATCATACAGTTTATCAAGCTTATCAGTATATGTTGTTCCATCATTAATAATCTCATTTGCATTTACATTTACAGCGTCACTTTCAAGGTTAAACAAATAATCTTTCATAAGCCACTCATTGGTGGTCTTATGGTTCGGAAAAACAGTACCTTTGGTGTTCTGCCTTGTTTTAGGCCTCGCACCCTTGTCAATATTTTCATAGTCCCTTTGTTCACAATCCTCGTCTCCAATGTCTAGTACTCTCGGTGTTCTCATGGGGTTGAAACTTGTCGCCTCCGCTTCTCCAGGGTCGCCGGCTTCCCATTCGTCGCCCATAAGCTCCCTTTTCCTCTTTGCGGTTTGTACGCCAATTCCCTCATGAAATGAAACCTCCGAGCGCGATACACCTCTTCCAGGAACTAAGCTTTGACATAGGGGCGTTAACAGGTCTATTAACTCCGTTAATTGCCCTATGAGTTTACAGGTTTGCCCCATCTCTTCCTGTCCTTCCGAACCCATAACAGAAAAAATGCTCCACAAATCGCTCTCCACAAAATCACACCAACCAAAGAAAACGTGCGGCTTCCAGTGACTTAACCAACTAAAACAAAAAAAGCCGTAGAGCAATGAGCAGTGCAGTTTTCTGTTCCTCACTGTTACACACTACGAAAATGACACCTTCAACGTTTTAACGCTTTTATTGAAAAACATGCGTTTTCGTCCTTGACCTGTAGGACTTCATCAGATAAAACTTTTTTTAAAAAAGAACTCCACTTTTATATACTTTTAATACATCAATTAACCAATGAAGACACCATTTTATCAATACAAATGCACCAACCACTTCTCATCTCATTAATATTAATTTCCACATTAACAAAAGATCGTATGTGAAAAACAAAAACTTTTAAAATCAATTTAAACTTAAAAAGATCCTTACTAATAATTCTCACATCTCCTAATATATCTTTGGGAAAGTTATTACATTTTACAATAAAAACCAAATGTTTTCTGTGCAAAATATCGCAAAATTAAAAACATTGTTTGAAGTCCAAACTTCGAGCCCCCCCTAGTGTTAATCATCTATATAACATCCTATCACTTATGTATGTTGTGTTTATGTCATTCTTACTTGTCAATTCTTTATTTCCTCTTTATATACCTGTTAACTTTGTTAAGGTAGATAAAAAATACCAAATATAAATATAAATAAATAAATAAATAAATGAAAAAATAAATGAATAAATATTATTATTCCTTATTCCTTAAAAATTTTTTCGTATTAACCTATTTAATATATAAACCCACCCAGTGAATGTGACTTAAACCTTATTCGCCTTTACCTTTAATATAGGTCCTATTGATAGATTTTCATTTAAACCTGGTTTTTTACAGGCATTCAGATATACCTGCCACCACAATTCCCTCGTTTCCAAAAACTCCTCCCATAAACCTCCCCTAACATCCTGTTGTACTTGTTCCAACCCAAAAAATAAAAATTTGGCTCCTACACAATATTTAAAGTGCCTATATAGTGCGTTTGTTTCCTTTCTTTTCCCAATGTCATATATGTGTTCATATATACGCCTTTTGAACACCCGTTCCGTTTTCCCAATATAAAATGATTGGCAGTTTTGACAAACTGCCAAATAAACTACACCTTGAGTGTTGCAGTTAATTCTATCTTTGCTTATAATTAATCTCTTTCTACTTTCTATGAACACTTCATCCTTATTAATTATATATTGACATTGTGTACATCTCCCGCACTTAAAAGTCCCCACTTTATTTTTCTCCCCCATCTTTTTATACTTTCCATTTACTTCTAATTTTTTCTTTATGTTAGGGAGGTTTTTGTAAGTTACTTGTAATGTCATATTCTTAATCTCTTCTAGATCTGTGATGGCAACAAATCTATCCCATTCCTTTTTAAATATCTGTTTAACCTCTTTATTTAAAATGTTAAACTCCATAATTAACCTTTTTATATCCCCATTTCCATTCTCCATCTTGCCACTTACCCCCTCAATGATTCCTTCTTTTATTCCTTTTATTGGATGAAATTTGGTTTTCCTACCTTTTTCCACCTCATCCTTTATTGTACTTATGAATTCTAATGGGTAACCCCTCTCCTTGAACATTACTTCCAGCTTATAACATTCTTGATGGAAATCATCTTCATCACTTGTCATCCTAGAGCCTCTCACAAATTGGCCCTTAATAATATTTCTCTTACAGTGTTTTGGATGAAAACTGTCGTAATGTAGGTATGAATTACAAAATGTTCTCTTTCTGAACACTTTGGTCTCAAATTTTCCGTTCTTCTTATAAATCTCCACATCAAGATAGTTCATAACTTCTTTACTCATGACATAGGTAAATTTTAGATAATTAGTGGTTTGATTTATATAGGAAAAAATTCATTAAATTTTTCTACACTACCTGTCCAAAATATTGCTATGTCATCCAAAAATCTGTGATAAAGGCACCAATATTGACTGTAAATAGAGTTATTTATAAATTTCTCTTCCCATTTGTCGAGGACTATATTAGCAAAAGTCGGGGCACAAGCAGCCCCCATAGAGACTCCTGAAATCTGCTTGTAATACTCCCCATTAAACATCAAATAATTGTATTTTAAGATAGTATCCATGAGTGTCACCACTGTTACCTTCTCTTCGTGCGTCAACTTTTTATCGTTGTACACACTTTCCTCAAATAGTTCCATACCCTCCACATGTGGTATACTTGAAAAGAGATCTATGATGTCTATTGTGACAAAAATTATATTTTCATTATATATGTTGTTAGAAAGCTCCCTTAGCAAATCCCATGAATCTCTTAAAATAACCTCACTTTTCATCCAAATGTGTTTCACTTTATTATCTACATATTTAGCTAATGGGGTTGTTTTAGCTCCTTCCGCTGAAACAATTGGCCTTAAGGGGGGGGGGTCAAATTCATTCTTATGAGTCTTGGGAATACCAAACATTGTTGCTACCCTTGGCTTTTTTACCTCTAAATATTTATGTATTTTTGTATCAATTACTTTATCCATTAATAAATTTTCCAACATCATATCTATTTTCTTATATGCAATTGTTAACTCATTTTTAGAGGCCACTGAATATTTTCTTTCGTCCAACAGGATTGAATACATCTTAGCATCATACATAGTATTCTCCATGATGACAATACCACCCCCTTTATCCGGTTTCATCACTCTTACCCTTGCGTTCTCAATCATTTCATTCAACACTTCCCATTCCTCTTTCCTCATATTAGTTATATATTTACTTTTATCTTTCTCCTTCTTTTCTAATTTTCTTATTTTTTCTTCCATCACATTTTCAAAGTTTTTAATTTGGGGTGCCAAAGGTGGGTTAAATGTCGAACTTCTACTCAATTCATTAGTCACTATTTTAGTTCCTTTCATACCCATTTTGGAGGCTAAAACAGTTAAATTTATCTTTCTAGTGAACAATTTAATATCCAGTATAGTACCAGTCACATTTCCTTTTTTCACTGGGTTATATTTCAGCCCTTTACTAAACAATCTAAAATGTTCTTCCTTTAAAATAATGTTACTAAAATTATAAATTGTAAAACCTTCAAAAGTGTTTTTGACTTCATTCCCAAAGCTTGTAATATTTTCATTGTCCTTTTCGTTATTCTCTTTATCACTCTTGTCATTTATAGGGACCAGGGTACTCACTAATAGTGTCTCCCCCTCCCCCTTCTCCCCCCCCCTCACTTGAAAATTCCTTTCCCTATTATATGGTTCATGATAGTCCTGATTAAACACACCTAAAGGTGGAAATTCGGTGTCATAATTATTGTCATAATTATATTCAACATTTTTCCTTACTCTATTGTCTTCCCTTCTACCTTTGTTATTGTAGGTATTCCTAAAATTCCCATTCGTATTTATTGTTGGTTTCGGGTAACTAATATTATTTGCATATTCATTTAAATCTCTGTTTAACTTTCCCATCTTACGTTTAATGATGTCTTCACATTTTAAATCTATTTCCTCTCTCATTTTAAAGTATTTCTCTCTCTCCTTTTTAATCCCAAAAATAAGGTCTTGTTTGATATTGGCATCAAGCTCTTTAATTTCTTGTTCAATACCAATTAATCTGTTTTCATTTTCGTCAATGATTAGCTGTATTATTTCTAGTCCACACTTATTAAATGCTTTGACTAAATTCTTGTGAAAAGAAGACCCTATTTGAACGTTATTAGGGTACTTGTAAACCCTGAGTCCCTTCGGGACATAAACACAACATACATAAGTGATAGGATGTTATATAGATGATTAACACTAGGGGGGGCTCGAAGTTTGGACTTCAAACAATGTTTTTAATTTTGCGATATTTTGCACAGAAAACATTTGGTTTTTATTATAAAATGTAATAACTTTCCCAAACATATATTAGGAGATGTGAGAATTATTAGTAAGGATCTTTTTAAGTTTAAATTGATTTTAAAAGTTTTTGTTTTTCACATACGATCTTTTGTTAATGTGGAAATTAATATTAATGAGATGAGAAGTGGTTGGTGCATTTGTATTGATAAAATGGTGTCTTCATTGGTTAATTGATGTATTAAAAGTATATAAAAGTGGAGTTCTTTTTTAAAAAAAGTTTTATCTGATGAAGTCCTACAGGTCAAGGACGAAAACGCATGTTTTTCAATAAAAGCGTTAAAACGTTGAAGGTGTCACTTTCGTAGTGTGTAACAGTGAGGAACAGAAAACTGCACTGCTCATTGCTCTACGGCTTTTTTTGTTTTAGTTGGATAAACAGACAGTAGTTACATTGGATTACATAGTGATTAACAATTTAACATAGAAATTACTTACAACATATTTACAGATGAAGAACATAGTACATCAGTAGACAACTAGAATCTTTATCTGTGAAGTACATAACAGGCATTAACAAATGTAACAATGAGAAGTTCCTGCTGTATAATAAGTACTAGGCTTATGAGCATCTGAGCTTGCTATCATCAAGGTAGTTAGTGGAGGTGAAAGAAAGGTAGTAGTTGGATGGGGTGGATGATATTAGAGTGGGAGTTTCAAGGGCATAGCCAGCATGTTTTTAGGTGCGCTTTTAATAAAGTTTTGAAGTGGACTTTTTTGGACTTTATTAACTCAACCACATCTTTTTTGAGATATATGTACAATATAGGGTATTTGAACATTAGATGTTCTTCATCTCACATTGCTGCAGTCCTTACACTTGGGTATAGCGCTGTCCTTGGTCGGCCCGAATACCAAAGTATATGGCTGACGCCGGTCATGGCGCATTAAACTGACGCCAGGACGTCAGGGTATAAATGCGCATGACCGACGTCATATCCTCAGTCTTTTTTGCCGCGTGGTCCGATGCAGAAGCAAATTTGCGAGTGCAGGTTGGCGTCCTGAGATTTTCCGAAACCGGAGTTTCAGACCGAATCCAAGTTGGCTAAGTACCCCGTTGGGGAATATTTTGGTTTTTCTTGCCTCAGTATTTTACCGGATGTCAGAAAAAGTAAATAACTGTATTTCTTGGGAAACAGATACCACATAGGACTACCACAGCTTGTGTATACCGTGTTTAGGGCCTGAGCACGACGTTGTTGGGTGTTCCTCTTGCGCTAGATTTAACAAACGCACTATAAAGAGGAGATTTGACTGCGCTAGGTTAGTCTTCGGAAGCGGTGCAATTACAAAATGCCGCCGGATGTTCCGCGCCCGCTACCTCAAGAAGCGCAAGGACAAAACACCTAGGCCTAGGTTAGAGGCACCACCCGACCTGGACGCCGGTTCTTTAGAGGGCACGTTGTGCCAGAGGCCCAAACAGAAGTTTCCCTAGAGTCCCAGGGGAGACTTTGTTGTTACAGGATGTGTCTTCACAGGAGGTAGGCCAGGCTGAAGGGGCTTCTCAGGTAGCTGTTCTCCCCTCTCTGCCTAAGGTGGTTAGGCCTTCCCCTACTGTTACAAAGGCTTCTTCCAAGAGTAGGCCAGGTTCAGCTGTAGCAGGTGCTCCTCCTAGTACTTCAGGCCCTGTGCCCAAGAGACATATGCTTAAGATGGCTGAAGATTTAATTACTATGATTAGGGTTCTATGCCCTCCTGACAAAAGGCCTAGGGTGGATCCTGAATTTGGGAATTTTGAACAGGATTCTGATATTTCTGAGTCTTCGGCTGAGGATTTACAGGAGTTTTCTCATTATTCTGATTCTGATGTGGATGACTCCACTCCTTCTGCTTCTCCTCCTGAGGATTTTTCATTCTCAGAGACTCTCCATGCCATGAGGGAGCATTTTAAATGGGAAGGTCAGGATTTCTCTGATTCCAGGAAAAGACTTAGGGAATTTTTGTTTTTACCTCAGCATAGGCCTTTAGCTATACCCCCTGTTCTTTCTGTGGTGGAAGATGTTTTGCAGAGGCTTCCCTTAACCCTGATTCTTTACCTCCCGCTCCTGTTAAACCGGACAGATACTATAGGGTGCCTGAAGCTCACAAGTATCTTTTTAAAAGCCCTAGGGCAGATCCAGAGACAGTTACTCAGGGGCCTAAAGGGTTAAGGCTTCGGTGGCCAAAAATCCAGTTCCGAAGGACAAAGAAGCAAGAGCTTTAGACAGATGGGGTAAGAAAGTGTATACTTCTTCAGCTTTAGCCATGAGGGCTTTAAATTGTCAATTCCACATGCTGAGATATCAAATCTATCTCCTTTCACAGTTAAAGTCTAAGGTAGATGCTCTGGCAGAAGGTATTGAATGTAAGGAGTTACAAGATCTGGTACATGTGTCTGAACAGGTGGGTAAGCATTCCTTACAATGTGGTTTTGATGCTGTACAGGCCTCTTCCAGGGTGGCTGCCACTGGTACTGTCCTTCGCAGGCACGCCTGGTTACGGGATCAGAATTTAGCTGAGCATGTTAAGTCAAAGATCTTGGATGCCCCTTTACAATCTGATGTGTTGTTTGGTTCGCCTGTTGAAGCAGTTTTAAAGAAAATGGAGGACAAAGCTAAATCTATGCACACTGTTAAAGATTTTTTACAGGTTCAACCACCAAAGTTTAGCAGAAACTGGCCAAGCAAGGCGTGGACATACCCTTCTTATGATTCCCAGTCTAGGGGTAGGTCTAGGCGTGCTAGGGGCAGAGCTCAGGGTTCCTTTAGATCCAGGACAGGGGGCTCACCTGCACAGTCTTCAGGGGAGGGCAGGGGTCAGCCCTTTCGTAGACAGACCCAATGACCTTCCTTTTCAACTGCCAGAACCTTCACGTCTAGCAGCACCTTTAGGAGGAAGACTGACACTTTTCAAAGAGAACTGAGTTTAATTACCCAAGACAGATGGGTCTTGGATATCATTCACCACGGTTACAGGTTTTATTTCCATACCTTACCACCGCTCAAGGGCATGCCGGATATTCCGCCCAACACAAATTGGAAGCTCACAGACAAATATCCATATTGACACAGATAGGGGCCATACAACCGTGCCTATGGCAGAAAGGGGCCTAGGATTTTACTCTCGCCTATTCCTAGTACCAAAAAGGGGAACACGTGGAGACCAATTCTGGATTTGTCTATCCTCAACACCTTTCTGGACATCCCCAAGTTCAAGATGCTGACATTGCAACAGCTTTTCCCCTCCTGAGCAAGGATCACTGGATGGTAACTTTGGATCTCCAAGAGGCTTACCTTCATGTCCCAATCACTCTAGGCTGCAGGAAGTATCTGCGCTTCGAGCTGGAGATTCACACTATCAATTCTCTGCATTGCCCTTTGGCTTATCCACTGCACCCAGAGTATTCACAAAGGTCCTGGCTCCAGTGATAGCTTTCTTCAGACGGAAAGGAATACAGATCTACCCTTATTTGGACGATTGCCTGATTCTGGCTCAGGGCAAGGACCTAACTTCTACAGCATTTAAAGTATGTGATAACAGTGCTAAGATGCCTAGGGTATTCTGTGAACGAAACAAAGTCCAGTCTAGTACCCTCTCAGGACATGTGCTTTCTGGGTGTGAGACTGAATACAGCAGCCCAGATGGCCTTCTTAACCCCGGACAAACAAAAGAATCTTTCCCTTTACTTCCAACAACTATCACATCAGTCCGGGCTGACTGCAAGGACAGTCCTTCAAGCCTTAGGGTTCATGGCATCTTGTATTCTGGTGCTTCCCAATGCCAAACTGCATATGAGGAAGCTACAATGGTATCTCAAGAATCTATGGACACAGCACTGCCACGATCTGGACACTGTCATTCCAATAATACCTTGCATCCAAAAGGAATTCTTGTGGTGGGCTCAGCAATGTCACCTAAACAAGGGACTTTCTGTGACCCGCCGGAGGCAAGTCAGATTCTAACAACAGATGCCTCAGACAACGCTTGGGGGCTCATCTCAATGGAAAATGGATACAGGACAAGTGGCCTGCCAGACTACAGCATCTACATATCAACCTAAAGGAGATGTTAGCAGTCCAGTTTGCATTAACAGCTTTCAAGGAATTACTTCTTCCGGGACAGGTGTTGATTCTAACAGACAACACAACTGTCATGTGGTACATCAACAAGCAAGGGGTACACATTCTTACCTCTATGCAGACAAGCAATGATTCTATGGGAAACGGCTCTCAGTCTACAACTGGATCTTCAGGCAAGGTTTCTGCCGGGTGCAGAACTCCTTAGCAGATGTGTTAAGCAGGCAAATCATGGATCCCCACGAGTGGAAACTGGATCCTCAGGTATTTCAGCAATTAACAGTGTCATGGGGAACACCAGACATAGATCTGTTCGCTTCTCCTCTAAACCACCAGCTGCCAAAGTTTTGCACAAAAGGATACACCAGGCAGCTTGGAAAACGGATGCTCTTTCTTTCAGTTGGAAAACCTTCATGTATATGCCTTTCCACCACTTCCTCTACTTCTAAAGGTTCTGCTAAAGGTAAGCCAGGACAAACCAAGAATGATCCTGATAGCTCCAGATTGGCCCCGACAGCATTGGTACCCACTACTGAGAAATTTAATAAGGAAACCACCGTGGCCCTGCCTTTGATTCCTCAACTGTTGTCTCAAAGGACGGTCATTTACTCAATGTCAAGCTTCACTCTCTTCATCTCACAGCATGGCATATCCTGTTTTAGCTCATAGCAGGGCTCAACTTCCTCAACAAGTTTTGAATGTGATTATGGAAGCTAGAGACCTAGTACAAGGAAAGTGTATGCGGACAAGTGGAAGAGATTTTTGCTTTGGAGTGCAGCAAGGGTGTGGATGTTTCTGAGCCCGATTTAAGTGTGGCTCTTCTATATCTTACTGAACTATTGGACAAGGGTTTGTCCTTCTCTTCCATTAAAATTCATGCTGCAGCAATTTCAGCTCACTATGACTGTGATCCACCTTTGTTTTCTCATTCCTTGTTCAAGCAATTCCTCAGAGGGGCAAAGAACATAAGACCTCCACGAAGAGCTCCTACTCCAGCTTGGGACCTCAATTATGTGTTGGAAAAGCTCACTCTGCCACCTTTTGAGCCTGCAGCTACGGCTGAGTTAAAATATTTGTCATGGAAGACTGCTTTTTTGTTGGCCATTACCTCTGCAAGAAGGGTTTCTGAATTGCAGGCCCTTATGGCTGTTGAGCCTTTCTTGATCTTCCATAAGGATAGGGTATCTTTACGCACTAACCCTTCCTTTATGCCTAAGGTGGTCTCAAGTGTGTCTTTAAACCAGTCTATTCATTTACCTACCTTTTATGCAGACCCCCAAAACAAGGGGGAAAGATCTTGCATACTTTGGACGTGCACAGACAGTTACGCTACTACTTAGATAGGACTAAGGGTTTCAGGCAGTCGCAACAGTTGTTTGTTTCTTTTGCTTTAGGTACTCAGGGCAAGCCTGTGTCAAAGCAAACTCTTTCTAAATGGATTGGATTTTGCATTTCTTTTGTTATTCTCAGCATGGCAAGCAGATCCCAACAGGGATCAGACCTCATTCCACTAGGGCTACTGCCACCTCTACAGCCTTTCTAAGGGCGGTGTCAACGAAGGACATTTTGGAAGCAGCTACTTGGAGTTCAGTACATACTTTCTCTAAGCACTACCACCTTCCTCTCTACTCTAAATCTAGGGCTGGGTTTGCCACTGCTATTCTACAGGGCATTTTGACAGCTCCTGCTTCTATTTGATTTGCCATCCTCCCTTACCTCTGCTTTGGGAATCTACCCAAGTGTAAGGACTGCAGCAATGTGAGATGAAGAACATAGTACAGTTTTGTACCTACCATAAATGTAGATGTTCGAAGATCCACATTGCTGCAGTCCAATTTACCCGCCTCCGTCCCCTCTGTGTTTAGGGGTGGTTGTGTGGTTAGGTTAGTACTTTATTAGATAATTGTTAGAAGTTGTACATAGTTTGGGTGTGGGGGTGTTTAGTGTTTGGTAATTTTTTGATTTTACCCTGTTTAGGGTCTTCTGACATCTGGGGCAAGAAAAGACTGAGGATATGACGTCGGTCATGCGCATTTATACCCTGACGCCCTGGCGTCAGTTTAATGCGCCATGACCGGCGTCAGCCATATACTTTGGTATTCGGGCCGACCAAGGACAGCGCTATACCCAAGTGTAAGGACTGCAGCAATGTGGATCTTCGAACATCTACATTTATGGTAGGTACAAAACTGTACTTTATTAGGATGTGGAAGTAAAAGTTATTGCTGAAAGGTCAGGGTTAATTACCACTAACTGTAGGAAGCCCACTTTTTGGAATGCAATGTTACACTATTCATGCTGCCATCCTGAGTTTCAGAAAAAGGCTATAGTAAAAAGGCAGGAAGTTAGACTAGCTAGGTTGGTTTCTGAATTTAACATGTTTTTGGATGAGTGTGACAGGTCAAAGTAGATGTTTTTGACAAGGGAATATCTCCTGAGTTTCATCGTTAGTGTCAGGAATGAGGTCATTAAAAAGAGGGAAACAGGTTTTTACAGACCACGTTTTACTGCTGGTTTTGACTTGGGGGTTACTGGGAGTAACAGTAAGAAAATAGTTCTCGCATGTTTCCTAATTTTTGACTTTTAGTATTGATAGTGACCATATTAGGAAAGTAGTGGAGAAGAATTGGATAATTGTTTCAACTGATAAGGACATGTTGAGTATTGTTAATGATAAACCCCATGTGGTCTACAAAAAAAGGAAGATTATTTAAAAATTTGTTGTAATTCATCGTTGTTATGCAGAATAATTTTTTATTTAAGCAAAAAGGTACCTATAAATTTGCATCTTGTTCGCAGTGCCAATATATACTGGTGGGGGAAATAGTGACAGTTAACAATTTAGTTATTCTGAGCAGATTTTGTCGTATACGTGGCTTTGTGTCAGTGTTGCCCATGTTTTTATGTGGCAAGACAAAGCAGAAATTTAGAGAGCAGATTTCTGAGCATTCATATGAGATAATCCGTAACAATAAGAACAATGCCCTGTATAAACATACTGCCCAGTTTAACAATCATTCTTTTTAATTTTTTGGGTTAGATAAAATAAATAAAGACCTGAAGAGGGGGAGCATGAACAGACTTAATCGAACTGACTGAGTTAAAATGGCAGTTTAGATTGAGTGCACATAACCAACCTGGGTTGAATGAGACAATCTCAATTTTAAGTGTTTTGAAACTTAAATCATACAATATTTAGATTTATGAAGAACAATTTTTTTTAAAGTAAAGACTAACATATTTTTAGATTTGTTTTTTAACCATTTCAGACTAATTTAAATTGTTTAGTGAAGTATGCAGTTTAATGTCTTATGGTTGTGATCATTGCTTGCATCAGGGGGGTTTGTCTCTTTAAATTCAAGCTTTCTTGTGATTGGTTTATTTGTATTACTGGAGATTGCTGGGTAACATCTTAATGGTGTTGGTGTTAACATTGCCTAGTTCTGAAGACGTCTCATCCTTTTGGGCCGAAAGAGCTTAATTGTTTTCTTGTGGCTTTGTTGGATTTAATAAATGTTTGGATTCATCCAGTGCATTTTTTGGTACGTTTTTATTATCAGACTTTTTGTAACTTTCTGAGGTGTGTTTTGCTGCTGTCTTAGAACTATCAGATCCACCATATATGTCACAATCTACGCCTTCCTTTTTGGGTACCTTCCCCCATTCAGGAGTGGTTTACTGATTCTTCAGACCTGGCTTTGGAGGTTTGTTCCAACCTCAGGTGTCCAGAGGGTCTTGACTCCAAAGAAGTTGACAGACCATATCAACATCAAGGAAATGAAAGCTCTTATCTTGGCTGTTTAGACTTTGCATTACATTTACTCCAGGTCCACTCAGAGCTTTTGCAGATAACCCCACTATCATGTGGTACATAAAAGGGTGGGAAAAAGTCATAACCTTTGTAGACTAGACCTTATAACATGGGATTTTTCCATCCACCATCAACTGATTCCTAAAGTGGGCTGTAGTCCCACAGAACACAATGTTGTGGCAGGCAGTCTGAGCCAGACCTTCATGACTGGATGCTTAACAGATAGTTTTCATGGACATTGTCCGCTGATGGGTTATTCTTCAGGTAGTTCTTTTTGCCTTCCCCTAGAACAGACAACTTCCCATGTTCTGTTCCAGAATGCCAAGTTCTCTGGTTTGGAAAGTGGATGCCGTGTCTTTTTATTGGAGAGGATGTTCCTGTATGCTTATCCCTCACTTCCTCTGATGTCAGTGGTCCTACACAAGATCAGATGACATAGGCCCAACATTTTGTTGATTCCATTTTCACCCATCAGTATTAGTTTTTCCCCTATTTTTCACCTGGCAAAGGGTCATCATCACACATTATCTCACAGGATGGATCTACTCTCACACGACAAGGGCTGTCTAATTCACCTTCATCTTCTTACCCTCCAGTTGTCTCTGGGTGATGGGGTTTTGATTCCTTTTCAGCACCGGTTTTCTGAGGATGTGCTTCGGATTTTGCATGAGGCCAGAAAACCCACTACTAGAAAACTTATGTTACAGAGTGAAAAATATTTTGTTGTTGTTGGTACAGTAATAAACAGGACCCTCTTTTTGTGGGTATTCCTACTGTTCTTTCCCATTTGTGTGAGTTGCTCACTTCTGGTTTGGCATCCTCTTCTGTTAAAGCTCATTTGTTAGCCATTTCTGCTTGTTTTCTTCTGACTCCACCACTTTCCCCTATGTTCGAGGTTCATTAGTTCCTGAAAGGCATCCTTCATATTAGGCCTTTAAGAAAATAAAATGTCCTTCTATTCATATGCTGCTGTATTCATGACATCGGGGAGTTTGCTTCTGGTGAACTCTCGCACGTCCGGCTGTTATACAAAAGTTAAATGCTACTGCTACGGTGCGCATGACATCCCACACCTCTCTCGCACATTGGTCATAAACGTACGTCTGGTATAAAGTGGACGTCAGCATGCACCTTTTCAGAACTTCACTGCCACCTGTGTAACTGCCAGCTCTGGTCGTTGCATTGCCAGTAAAAGCGTTTTCTTCATCTGACTTCAGATAAGTACCCCTTGGGGTTTTCTATTTGTTACTTGCCGGGTAGGAAAAACAGGTGTAGGTGTGGAAGGCAAATTCCACATAAGGATTCACATGAGTGCTGTTTCGCAGCCTTAAAAAACTATATCTTGAAAATCAGAGACTCAAACATCTAGCTTCTAGGATGGATCCGACATCAGAACCCTCGGACGAGCCCCCAGTCAAGAAGGCCAAAATGACTAGGCCCAAAAAGACTGCTGCGCCCTCTACTCTAGCTGTTGCTCTCAAGGCTAGTGAAGGCCCGATTCCGAGCCAGAGTCCTTGGAGCTTCCTTCAGTGGAAGTCTCAGAGGAAATCTCTCCTTTGTCCGAGGTCACGTCCCGGAGGGAATCTCAGGCATCCGATTCGGTCGCTGAGGGGGAACCAAGGCTCATTATATCCGAGCGTCCATGTGGCATCTCCCAAATTGTAGTACGTGAGGACATAGTCACTGATGTAGTGGAGTGTCAGCCAGTGGCCGGCCCTCCAACCCTCCACCGCATTTCTGAATCCTCTCCACCAGACACCCATAAGAAGAGGAAACAGAAAATTAAACATATTTTTCAGCCTCTGCCTGCTTCACCTGTAGAACAGCCTCCAGATTGGCAGGCCTTCACCCAAGGTCTGCCCAATCCCTTTCTGGCCTTGTGTCAGGGCCCGATGCCTGCACAGGCCCCCATGCTCTCTACTCCTAAGGGGCCTGCTCTGGACATCTGTTCCGCAGAAGAGGATTCATCTGACAAATCCCTCACCTACTCTTCCCAGATTGCTTCTTCTCTGGGATATGCTTCACCAGAGGAGTCCAACGGTACTGACTCCCTTGGTGAGGACCTCGCCTTTGGTGGGACCATTGCCAAAATGCAAAACTTTTTCAAATGGGACAGCAGTCAGGTCACTGAGACCCAAAAGAGATGCTATGAACTCCTACAACTGGAGTCTCCCAGCTATTCTGCTGTGCCCCCATTACACCCTGCTTTTCTGGATACCTTCTTGGCTGCTTCTAAAAAACCCTGACTCTCAGCCTCAGCACCCAAGTGTCCAGACAATATTCTATAAGGTACCTCTTCTGCAGACCCTGCAGTTATTTCCGTGACCACCGACAAAACCTCATAGTTACAACCATCCACCTTTCTACTGCCCTCTGATAAAGAGAGCAGAATGATGGAATGTCTGGGAAAGAAAGCTTATACTTCTGCCACCCTAACAGTAAGAGCAATGAACTACCAGATGCACATGGCCAAGTATTCCTTGGCTCTCTTGGAAGATGTGGTCAAGCAACTGAGGGAGCTCCCTGACTCTCCTGTTAAAGCAAAGATTTCCTCTCTCCTGAATTCCTGCAAACAAGTGACCAAACACTAGTAAAAAATAAAAATGAAACGTAACTGAAAAGCACGGATACTTTATTAACAAACAACACTGAGCGCTTTCACCCACCACAATGCAGGTTTCATCAGAGTAAATACATAATGAAGCAGCTTATCTTACATACTCATGTTTAACCTATAATATCCACTCAACAATAAACTGAATAATTAATAAGTGCAATTATGACAATTCCATTTAAAGTAACCAACACAAGGATAAATAGCAGATGTATTGTGTGTACCATACCATACTAAATTAAATATCCTATATACAATTTTCTTAAAAATAGTTTTATGCAATGCTTTTATGTATCTATTACCAATTAAATAAATAACCTAACCAATGTAAAGCTATACCTAAAATGACAACAGTTGTATCCTTATAAAATAATAAAATAAATAAATATATATATGTATATTGCTGTTTTAAAATAAATTAATATTAAAATGTTAGAATATTAAAATATATTAAAAACATCAATTTTGTTTGTGTTAATTTATGAATGTACTTAATAATTATATTTAATAATATTTATTTATATGTTGTATGAATTTAACTTTAACTTGCTAACAATAGATATATGTTCGTTAAGTCCTAGTTTACTACATGCGTTCAATCTTAACTGCCATAAACATTCCTTTAACTCTAATAATGCATTAACATCCCCTTCTTTTATAGTGTTCTGAGGTAGCCTGTCTATAACAAAAAAGAGAAATTTCTTAAAATCCGGGCAAGTTAAACTGTGTACAAATAATGAATTTGTTAATTTTTTGTTTTTAACATCCCTATTATGTTCTGCTATTCTTTCTTTAAGTTTCCTAATTGTCTTTCCAATATAAAATGCCTGACATGACAGGCATATGGCTACACAAATAACTAGTTTTGTATTACAATTTACATGCCCTGGGCACCTAATAGTACGATTGTGACCTTTAATTGTAACATAAGGTCCGTCTCTAATAAATCTACATGACCTACAAAAACCAAATTTTTTCATCTGTGAGTCTCTAAATCTGGTCTCACTTTCAAAATAGTCCTTAAGATTTTTACCCCTACTAAAAACTATTGTGGGGTTTGAACCTATTTCTTGTAGAATGTCACTTTGATTAATAAATATTTTATCCCAAGCTTCAGTAATTATGTCTTTTATTAAAGGTGCACTATTACTATAAGGTAATATCATAGCATTTGATTTATGATTAACATTACCTTGTTGTGTACTTCTATTTGGCAAGCCATATTTTAATATGGGTTGGTAGTCCATTTCCCTCTTTTTTGTCACCTCATTCCTGATGTTTAACATCAACTTGTTAGGATATCCTCTCTCTGTCAACATATCAATTAAATAGTTGATTTCATTTTCAAAAGTGTTGTCATCACTAATCATCCTAGAAAGTCGTACCATCTGTCCTTTAACCAAACAACGTTTTTGAAAGGCTGGGTGGCAACTTTTATAATGTAGATATGAATTTGAGAATGTTTTTTTCCTATAAATATTTGATTCTAGTTTGTTACCCTTTTTGTATAATTTAATGTCCAAATATTCACCACATTCTTTGTTAATACTGTATGTAAACTTCAAGAATGAGGTAGTGTTGTCGAGATATTCTATAAATTCTTTCATTTCTTCTTGACTACCTTTCCAAAACAATAAGATATCGTCAAGGAATCTTAAGTATAAATCAATTTTAGACCAGTGTTTACATCCAAAAACATGTTCCTTTTCCTACATAGCCAAAACCAGATTGGCATAAATGGGGGTACATCTTGCCCCCATAGCTATACCTGAACATTGTTTGTAATGTTCACCTCCATGTCTAAAAAAATTATTATCCAGTACCATCTCCATCATTTCTAACATAGTTTTCCACTTAACTGTATGCATTTTACTATAAAATTCTAAACTTCCTTCAAAAAGTTGCAAGCCTTCATTTAGGGGAATGACTGAAAATAAATTAACAACATCAATTGTAACTATATAGATTTTATCTAAGTTACTTTTATTATAATATTTAAGTTTTTCTAAGCAATGCCAAGAATTCTTTACTATGTTGTGAATGTTCTTAATTACTTCACCACAATTAATGTCGATATAATGTGCAATTGCTTCCAATTTCGAATGCTTGGCAGACACAATCGGTCTAAATGGGGGATTTGATACATTTTTGTTTATCTTCGGTATCCCGAAAATTGATGGTGTCACTGGAAAATCTACCAATAAATAATCATATTCTTTATCCGATATTGTGCCGTCCAATAGAAATTCATACAATTGCCAATCAATTTTTGTGTATGCTTTTATAATGTCATATTTTGGAATTATTGTTTATGTAGTTTCATCATTCAACATATTAGTCATTTTGTTTAAATAATCAGTATTATTAATTATTACAACCCCTCCCCCCTTGTCTGATTTCATAACCCTATAATTATTAGTTGAAATCAACTCTTTTAAACAAAATCTTTCTGGTACTGTAAGGTTATCAGTTACATTGTGTCCTTCTTTCCATATTTTTCTTATTTGCACCTCACATAACATTTCAAATAAATGTATAATAGGGTTATTAGGGGGAATAAATATACTTGATCTCTTCAAAGTGAAATTCTTTTCACAATCAATTGCCTGCTTTCTTCCCTTAAAGTACATTCTTAAATTCAACAATCTAGTGTATGTTTTCAAATTCAACAATATTTTTCCCAAATCTGGTTTAAAACTGGGAACAAATTTAAAACCCTTTTTAAATAACGATAAATAATCACCTTGCATATTTTTATCCGTATAATTGTAAACAGAAAAACCTCCATCAGAAACAATTTCACAGTGTAATTCTTCATGCAACTGCATAACTGTAGTATCTAATTCATTTGAAGGTATCTCTAAATCAAAACGGTTTACTTCATAATTAAATTTATCATAAACCTGCACATTTTCGTTAACATTTACATGTGTGTTATTATCTAAAAAAATAGCATTTCTTAATACATTATTTGTGTCTACTAACAAATTGTTAGCACAGCATGCAGACTGGTCATCAAAAATGTCACAATTGCGCGTATCACCAATGCATTTTTGTACATAACAGCTTTCTCTTAAATTAATACATGTATTCAAACTGTTTCCACTAATAACACAATCTAAAATAGAAAATTTGTCTGTTAGTACTGGTGTTGTACTGAGTTGAACCTGCTTTGGTTGCTGTTCTGGTGACCCGTTTGATAATTGTTGTAACGCTGCTGCCGATTCTGGTAACGCTCTTTCAAGCGTTCCGATCTGCGTAAAGTTGGCTCTTCTAAAAAATGCTCAGTTTGATTATCATAGTGCTGTATTTCTGCACTATATGTCTGCACATTTTTATCAAACAGAACAGCATCTCTGTACCTTGATGTTCTTCATCTCACATTGCTGCAGTCCTAACACTTGGGTAGTCCGCTGTCCCTCAGTCGGCCCGAATATCAGAGTATAAGGCTGACGTCGGTCAAGGCGCATTTGACTGACATCAGAACGTCAGGGTACAAATGCGCATGACCGACGTCATATCCTCAGTCTTTTTTGCCGCATGGTCCGATGCAGAAGCAGTGTTGCAAGTGCCGTTCGGCGTTCTGAAATTTTTCGAATTCGGAGTTTCAGACCAAGTCAGAGTTGGTTAAGTACCCGTTGGGGAATATTTTGGTTTTTCTTGCCTCAGTGGTTTACCGGATGTCAGAAAAAGTGAATAACTGTATTTCTTGTGGGAAACAGATACCGCATAGGGATTACCATAATTTGTGTATACCTTGTTTGGGACCTGAGCACGACGTTGTTGGGTGTCACTTTTGTGCTAGGTTCAATAAACGCACTATAAAGCGTAGGTTGGATTGTGCCAGGTTGGTCTTTGGGAAGCGGTGCAATTATATGCCGCCGGATTCTCCGACGCCACTTCCTCAAAGAAGCGCAAGGACAAGGCAGTTAAACCTAGGTTGGAGGAGTCGTCCAACCGGACGCCGGTTCTTTAGAGGCCAGTGGAACCGGTGGTTCCGACGGAGGCCTCTGGAGTCCCAGGGAGAAACTGTGTTTTTACAGGATGTGGCCTCCCAGGAGGCAGGTCAGGCTGTAGGGGCTTCTCAGGTAACTGTACTCCCTCCCTTCCTAAGGTGTCTAGGCCCTCTCTTCTGCTTCTAAGGCTTCTCCTAGAGGCAGGTCTAGTTTTGCTTCTGTGGGTGTCACTCCTAGTTCTTCAGGTTCAGTGCCCAAGAAGTACATGCTTAAAATGGCAGAAGATTTAATTACTTTGATTAGAGGCTCTATGCCCCCTCCTGATAAGAGGCCTAGGATGGAACCTGTGTTGGGGGATTATGAGCAGGCTTCGGATGTGTCTGAGTCTTCGGCTGAAGACTTGCAGGAGTATTCTCATTATTCTGATTCTGATGTGGATGATTCTACTCCTTCTGCTTCTCCTCCTGAGGATTTTTCTTTTCAGAGACCCTTCACTCCATGAGAGCATTTTAAATGGGAAGGTCAGGATTTCTCTGATTCCAGGAAAAGGCTTAGGGAATTTTTGTTTTTACCCCAGCATAGGCCTTTAGCTATACCTCCTGTTCTGAATGTGGTGGAAGATGTGTCTGCAGAGGCTTCTCTTAATCCTGATTCTTTGCCTCCTGCTCCTGTTAAACCAGATAGGTATTACAGGGTGCCTGAAGCTCATAAGTATCTTTTTAAGAGTCCTAGGGCAGACCCAGAAACTGTTAGCCAGGGGCCGAAGGGTGTTAAGGCTTCTGTTGTCAAGAATCCAGTTCCGGCAGATAAAGAGGCCAGGGCCTTGGATAGGTGGGGAAAGAAAGTTTATACTTCTTCCACTCTAGCCATGAGAGCTTTGAATTGCCAGTTTCACATGTTGAAATATCAAAATTATCTCCTTTCACAGTTGAAATCTAAGGTTGATGCTCTGGAAGGTATTGATTGTAAAGAGTTACAAGATTTAGTGCATGTTTCTGAACAGGTGGGTAAGCATTCTTTGCAATGTGGTTTTGATGATGTTCAGGCCTCGTATAGGGTGGCTGCCACTGGGTCAGTTCTTCGCAGGCATGCCTGGCTGAGGGATCAAAATTTATCTGACCATGTTAAAACTAGGATTTTGGATGCCCCTTTGCAATCTGATGTCTTGTTTGGTTCTCCTGTTGAGGCAGTTTTAAAGAAAATGGAAGACAAGGCTAAGTCTATGCAGACTGTTAAAGATTTTTTGCAGGTTCAGCCTCCAAAGTTTAGTAGAAATTGGCCTACTAAAGGGTGGACGTATCCTTCTTATGATTCCCAGTCTAGGGGTAGATCTAGACGTGGCAGGGGCAGAGGTCAGGGCTCTTTCAGGCCCAGAACAGGGAGTTCTCCTGCACAGTCTTCAGGTGAGGGCAGGGGTCAGTCCTTTCGTAAACAGACCCAATGACCTACCCTTTCAGCTGCCAGAACCTTCTCGCCTGGCAGCACCTTTGGGAGGAAGGTTGGCACTTTTCAAAGAAAATTGGAGTTTGATTACCCAAGACAGATGGGTACTGGATATCATACATCACGGTTACAGGTTTTATTTCCATACCTTGCCTCCTTTCAAAGGCATGCCAGACATTCCTCCTCAACAAAGAATAGAGGCTCACAAGCAAATTTCTCTGTTACTCCAAATAGGGGCCATACAGCCGGTTCCTATGCCAGAAAGGGGCCTAGGATTTTATTCTCGCCTGTTCCTTGTGCCAAAAAAGGGGAACACGTGGAGACCAATTTTGGATTTATCTATCCTCAACACTTATCTGGACATTCCCAAGTTCAAAATGTTGACGTTACAACAGCTTTTACCTCTACTGGGCAAGGATCACTGGATGGTAACTTTGGATCTCAAGGAGCCTTACCTTCATGCTCCTATCAGGCTAAGTTGCAGGAAATATCTGCTGGACTGGGACTTCTCACTATCAGTTCTCTGCATTGCCCTTTGGCTTATCTACTGCCCAGAGTATTTACAAAGTTCTGGCTCCAGTGATAGCTTTCTTCAGGCTAAAAGGAATACAAATCTATCCTTATTTGGACGATTGCCTGATTCTGGCTCAAGGAAGGGACGAGCTTCTTCGTCATTTGGAATATGTGATAGCAGTGCTAAGATGCCTGGGGTATTCTGTGAACGAAATAAAGTCCAGTCTAGTACCCTCTCAGGACATGTGCTTTCTGGGTGTAAGACTGAATACAGCATCCCAGATGGCCTTTCTAACCCTGGACAAACAAAATAATCTTTCCCTTTACTTCCATCATCTATCTCTTCAGTCCGGGCTGACTGCAAGGACAGTCCTTCAAGCCTTAGGGTTCATGGCATCTTGTATTCTGGTGCTTCCCAATGCCAAACTGCATATGAGGAAGTTGCAATGGTATCTCAAAAATGTATGGACACATCACTGCCAGCATCTGGACACTGTCATTCAAATAATACCTTGCATTCAAAAGGAATTTTTGTGGTGGGCTCAGGAATGTCACCTAAACAAGCGACTCTCTGTGACCCGCCAGAGGCGAGTCAAATTTTAACGACAGATGCCTCAGACAAAGCTTGGGGAGCTCATCTAAACGGAAAGTGGATACAAGACAAGTGGCCTGTCAGACTACAGCATCTACATATCAACTTGAAGGAGATGTTAGCAGTCCAGTTTGCATTAATAGCTTTCAAGGATTTACTTCTTCCAGGGCAGGTGTTGATTCTAACAGACAACACAACTGTCATGTGGTACATCAACAAGCAAGGGGGAACAGATTCTTATCCTCTATGCAGGCAAGCAATGATTTTGTGGGAGACTGCTCTCAGTTTACAACTAAGTCTTCAGGCAAGGTTTCTGCCGGAGCACAGAACTCCTTAGCAGATGTGTTAAGCAGACAAATCATGGATCCCCACGAGTGGAAACTGGATCTTCATGTATTTCAGAAATTGACAGTGTCCTGGGGAACTCCAGACATAGATCTGTTCGCTTCTCCACTAAACCACCAGCTGCCAAAGTTTTGCACAAAGCGGTTTCATCCCACAGCTTGGAAAGTGGATGCTCTTTCTTTCAGTTGGAAAAGTCTTCATGTGTATGCCTTTCCACCTCTGCCTCTCCTCCCAAAGGTACTTCTAAAGGTCAGACAGGACAAGCCAAGGATGATTTTGATAGCTCCAGATTGGCCTCGACAGCACTGGTACCCATTACTGAGAAGTCTAGTACAGAAGCCTCCATGGCCTTTGCCTTTGATTCCACATCTGTTGTCCCAGGAGGACAGTCATTTGCTCAATGTCAAACTTCACTCTCTTCACCTAACAGCATGGCATATTCTGTTTTAAACCATAGAGGGTCTCAACTTCCACAACAAGTTTTGAATGTGATTTTGGAAGCTAGAAGGCCTAGTACAAGGAAAGTGTCGCAGATAAATGGAAGAGATTTTTGTTTTGGAGTGCAGCTAAGGATTTGATGTTTCTGAGCCTAATTTAAGTGTGGCTCTTCAATATCTTACTGAGTTATTGGACAAAGGTTTGTCCTTCTCTTCAATTAAGATTCATGCTGCAGCAATTTCAGCTCACTACGACTGTGACCCACCATTGTTTTCTCATCCTTTGTTCAAGCAATTTCTTAGAGGGGCAAAGAATATAAGACCCCCACGAAGGGCTCCTACTCCTGCTTGGGATCTCAATTTTGTGTTGGAGAAACTCACTCTACAACCTTTTGAGCCTGCAGCTACTGCTGAGTTGAAATATTTGTCATGGAAGACTGCTTTTTTGTTGGCCATTACTTCTGCAAGAAGGGTTTCTGAATTGCAGGCCCTTATGGCAGTTGAGCCTTTCTTAATTTTCCATAAGGATAGGGTATCTTTACGTACTAATCCTTCCTTTATGCCTAAAGTGGTTTCTAGTGTGGCTTTAAACCAAACTATTCATTTGCCTACTTTTTATGCAAATCCTCAAACTAAAGGGGAAAAGATTTTGCACACTTTAGATGTACACAGGCAGTTGCGATATTATTTGGACAGAACTAAAGGGTTCAGACAATCTCAGCAGTTATTAGTTTCTTTTGCTTTGTGCTCTCAGGGCAAGCCCGTGTCAAAACAAACTATTTCTAAGTGGATTGGATTTTGCATTGCTTTTTGTTATTCCCATCATGGCAAAGAGATTCCAGCTGGGATTAGGCCTCAATCCACTAGGGCTACTGCCACTTCAACAGCTTTTTTGAGGGGGGTGGCTACTAAGGATATTTTGGAGGCAGCCACTTGGAGTTCAGTGCATACCTTCTCTAGACATTACCACCTTCCACTGTACTCTAAATCCAGGGCTGGTTTTGCCACTGCTGTGTTGCAGGGCATTTTGGCAGCTCCTGCTTCATTATAGTTTAGCCATCCTCCCTTACCTCTGCTTTGGCATTCTACCCAAGTGTTAGGACTGCAGCAATGTGAGATGAAGAACATAGTACAGTTTTGTACCTACCATAAATGTAGATGTTCGAAGATCCACATTGCTGCAGTCCAATTTACCCTCCCTCCTTCCCCTCTGTAGTTTGAGGTGGTTGTGTGGGTGGGGTTATCCATCTGAGGTATAATGGTATAATTGTATAATTGTATATATTGTACATATTTTTGGTGTTAGGCTGGTTGGTTGTTTAGTTGTTGTCTATGGGTTTTGACCTTTCTTTTTAGGGTCTTCTGACATCTGGGGCAAGAAAAGACTGAGGATATGACGTCGGTCATGCGCATTTGTACCCTGACGTTCTGATGTCAGTCAAATGCGCCTTGACCGACGTCAGCCTTATACTCTGATATTCGGGCCGACCGAGGGACAGCGGACTACCCAAGTGTTAGGACTGCAGCAATGTGGATCTTCGAACATCTACATTTATGGTAGGTACAAAACTGTACTTTTTATCCTGTACCCGGTTATTTTCCTGTCCAATACATGATTTTTTGTAGTCTCTAAAATGGGCATACGCACAATTATTGTGATAATCGTTTGAGTCCCTATGGAGTTTTTCATTTTTATGGTCTAGCCCATTGCTAACATACCTGTTCACTTCATCTAAAATGTTGTCAAGTTTGTATTTACTGTGCTCGTATAACAAGTCATTTTTAATACTGTTGTCAAGCGCTGTTAAGCTTTCACTCAATTTATTTAATTTACAATTATTGTTCTTAATAATTATTGTCATAATTGCACTTATTGATTATTCAATTTATTGTTGAGTGGATATTATAGGTTAAACATGAGTATATAAGATAAGCTGCTTCATTATGTATTTACTCTGATGAAACCTGCATTGTGGTGGGTGAAAGCGCTCAGTGTTGTTTGTTAATAAAGTATCCGTGCTTTTCAGTTACGTTTCATTTTTATTTTTTACTAGTTTTTTCAGTTATCTTTCGTTCTATTTGTGTAAGTGACCAAACACTCCCATCAAGTGCAGCTACAATGCTGTAAAAGCATCTGCAAGGGCTGCCGCCTCTGGATCTATCATCAGGAAGTACTCCTGGTTAAGATTGCAACCCCTCCTTGATAACATCAAAGCCAAGCTCCTAGATGCGCCCCTGGATAACAAAAACCTGTTTGGGTCAGCTGCTGCTGAACTCTTTTTAAGACCCTCCAGACCAAAGGCAAAGAACTGCAGGAATTGAGACATATTTTTCTCTCCCCTGTTCCATGCTTCCAGAGAAACTACCCAGCAAAAATGTCTTTTGTTAGATCCTCAGCTAAGAGAATGCAAGCGAAAATTGCATAGTGGGTGATTTTAATTTAGACTGGTTTGCATGTGATACAGAACACCCCATCCATCACATAACCTTGCATGGTTTTACGCAAACTGTTCAAGAACCTACCTGAATAGATAAAGCTAGTAAAAAAACAATCCACCTTGGATTGGATATTTTTAAATGCCTCCTCTCACTCATTTCAGTCCGGTTGCCTTCCTGATGGTCTGAGTGAGCACCTATCCACATTTCTTATACGACAACACATATTCCCACCAAAACCTACTGTTTAAACAACTCAGAAAAAAAACATAACTTTAATCTTGACAACTTCCTAGCTGACCTACAAAGGGGCAATTGGACTCCACTCAAATACCTTGACCTAGATGATGCAGTGAACCACTTTAATAAAGCTTTCTTAGGTATATTAAATGCGCATGCCGCTGTTAGAACCATCAGAGTAAAATCAAACTATGCCCCCTGGCTAAGCAGAGACACTAGTGCCTTTCTGAAAACTAGAGATAAAGCCTGGGAACTATGGCGTAAGACTAACACACTAGTTTCTAAACAACAGTATCAAGAACTTAGAAATAAGGCAAAAAACAAATAAAACAGGATAAAATAGCTTTCTATCATAACATTCAAAACACACATCAAAAAAAACCCTTAAAAAGTTCTGGCCAGCTGTAAACTCAATCCTTCACCCAGGAAAATCTATTACACTAACACCAAACATCCACAATTCCAATAGCATAGCTACCATTTTTAACAAACATTTTACTGAATCTATAATTGCCCGTTCCAAACAGCAAACCCCTACTCATGATACCAAACCAGCCAAGTCTGCAACTAGCAATGCCTCATTCTCTTTCTCCCCAGTTCCTACACCCAATATAAAAAAAACTACCACAGAAACTAAAACCTACTACAATTGCGATAGATAACTTACCCAGTGAATATCTCAAAATTGCAGCTGAATCTATAGCCTTCCCAGTATCAATCCTTATAAATAGATCCATTCTCGAAAACAAGGTCCCTCAGCTGTGGGAAATTTCCCATGTAATCCCACTTCATAAAGGGGGACCTTCCACAGAACTGACAAACTATCGGCCAATTGCTTTTCTTTCATCTGTTTCTAAGCTACTTGAAAGGTGTATTCATCTCCAGGTCATGAAATTCTTATTAACAAATAACCTTCTCACAAACACTCAGCATGAGTTTTGCCCATCACATAGTACCACTACAGCTCTGTTATCCTTCACTAATACTGTAAACCACCGCAGGAATAACAACAGCTTTGTATCTGGCATCTTTCTGGAGCTATCAAAAGCTTTTGATATGGTCTCCCATTCCAAACTAATAGATGTACTAACTGAACTATCCTTCTCACCATCTGCCACAGCATGGTTTCATAACTATTTATCTGTCCGTCAACAATCTGTTCTATGGCAGGGTGACCTATCCCCACACCTTCCTTTATCCACTAGTGTCCCCCAAGGATCTATCTTGGGCCCTCTCCTTTTCTCCCTCTTTACTAGTAATCTACACACAGCTACTCCACATAGTTCTATAATACAGTTTGTGGATGATTCAACACTTATCTGTGCTGCCACTTCTCTTTCAACTCTTCATACTCAAACACAGGAATCTTTCACTTCTGTTGAAACATGGTTATCCAGTGCCCATCTAATCCTGAACCCAAACAAAAATAAATTATTACTCTTCGAACCTAACAAGACATCCATGTCATGCCCAACATTTAACAAAATAGCCAAAGGCAATACTGTGATCTCACCAACAACCTATACAAAGCTTCTTGGAGTGGAAATAGACAATACCCTAAAATATGACTTGCATATCTCCCTAACTATAAAAAGTCCATAAGAAACATGGAAGTCTATATAGACACAAAAGGTTCCTAACCACAATGGCCAAAATTACATTAGCACAAACCCATCTGCTCTCCACTCTACTATATGCCTCTCCAGTTTTAACTAATCTAAGAAAAACTGACTTATCTAAGCTAGAAGCATGTTATAATAAAATTGCTAAGTTTGCATCTGACTGCCCATTTAGAACACATCATTCTACAGCTTTAAGGATACTAGACTGGCTTGAGCTTCCCAACATTATTCTTTACAACCAACTCTCTCTAACTCACAAATTGTAACACAACCAGCTAGAATCCCTGCACTACAAAATCTCATCCTTCCTTACAGTTCCAACAGACCACTTTGCTCTAACAACAAGAACTTACTCACAGTCTCCAAGGCCAACAACACTGCAGGAGAATCTTTATTTTCCAACTATTTATCTCGTATATGGAACTCCCTTCCTAACTCCATTCTCTCAGTCTCTTCCACTAACCACTTTAAGCCATCACTTAAAGCTTATCAAAAAATAAATGGCTTTGTTCCTCTACTAACCCCTCATGACTGCTCTGATACATCACAGTATACCCGAAACATGTCCAGCTTCTCCCCCGGTGTTTAATCCTTTGTTCCTACCGACCTGCCTTAACCTTATATCATGACATAAGTAATACCTACAAATATTAGTAAAGAACTAGGCGTTTGGAAACACAATAAGAGCCGGCAAAAGTACAAAACAACGTTTTAATGTAAGCGCTTTCGGTGTGGACTATGCCTCACCTTCTTCAGACAAAGTAAGGATCAATTAACAGTCTTTTTATATTAGGTTAAAAACAAATCAATTACTTAATAATACTTAATTATATATTAAAGAGCAAGTGACAGTGTTGTCAAGATGTAACAAATTTGTATGTTATGTCTACTACATTTTGTTTACTTTATACTTTGATTATTGTAATGTGTGCATGAAAATTTACTGTTACTCATGGAGCTTTTCTCCCCGGGACCTGTGTACAGTCGGACTTTCCCGGTAAACAAATGTTAAATAAATAAAATAAAAATAAATAAACCTAGAAAGGACTACAGGAAGCAGCACTCTTCCAGGTCTCTCTCCTCCACTCCACCCTCTAAATAGACCTTTCAGGGAAAGCCTGGTAGTCTGTGACTACCAGGCCCTCAACCCATACACCCCTCTTTCCATGCGCCTCTCCCTTCTCACTTGGAAGCAGGTTACCCAGCACTCCTGGGTCCAACCTATCTTAAAACAGGGATACTTCATGACCTGGGAGACCAGACCCTCTCCCAAAGCATCCCTCCCCTACCCAGAGACCAAATCCCAATTTTCCCTCTAATCCTGCAGGAACTTCTTGCTGAAGGAACTATTCAAGAGGTCCCACCCTCTGCAAGAGGGAAAGGATTTTACTCAAGAATTTTTCTGGTCCCCAGGAAGAAAGGTCCCTGGAGGCCCATCCTGGACCTGTCCCACCTCAAACACCATCCTCTAAAGTCCCTTCCTTCAGGATGCTCTCTCTCCCTACCCTTCTTC